>NW_028277176.1:12780000-12957500 GCF_051122295.1 Plectrocnemia conspersa
ACAAATGTATCAAATAAAAAAAGTAATAAGTATTTGAGTATTTTTTGGTACTTTCTTGTTACCGAAGACCTAATTTATTCTAAAAATATTTGATAATTTAATTTTACATTTTATTTATTTATATAAAATTATAGGTGAAATATTTGGGGTTAGTAACAATTTAAATCACCCTTTTTATTCAAGATGATTTGTTGCAAAGAGTTATTCATAGGGTGTTCCTCTGACCAACGATCGCCTAACCTAACCTGTTTAAATTTATGTAGCAAAACGTTGTTGGCCTTAAAAAAATATTCTAAAAAATATTTATTCACTTCTTTATACATTTTATTTATTTATATATAATTATAAATGATATGTCAAAGACCATAACACTTTTATGGAATTTAAAAGTAAATACATCGTCATTGTCTCTTACTTGCTGTCTTTGTTGTAAGTCTTTAATTTTATTAAAAATTTATTTTTGCTTTTTTAAATATATTGCGTTAGAACTCAGATAGAATCATAGAGCTGCACTTTTTAATTTATGATAACATTTGGAAGCATCAAAAAAATATTTTATAATTTCTGTAAATGGCTTCTTAGGCTTATCGAGTATGTAACAAATTCCATATGATGCTTTTATTTCCTACATCTTGTGATATCGCCACTGTCATAAGTTGCAATGACTTCTTAAAGCAAAGTAACTTTTCGTTGCTTAAAAGCGCGAGAGGATAAATGTCAATAAATGATTTTTGTTTTGTGGGATGGTGAAGAAAAATGGTATATTTTTTTATACAACATTCTCAAGGCAAATCAAGCGAGCTGCCAAAACATTTTTTTTGGCACAACAAAATATTATTCTTCCCAAATTGTTTTGAAACACTATTTCCATTTGTGTTTTAAAGACAATTCGGCCATTGTTGGTATTTAATTTTTGCTTTAAAAATGCCTTTGAAACACACACAATACACTTACATATTCAGTGTGTTTACTTGCTGACACTTGAAATTATAAAAAAACAAAGCCGTCACCCTACTCGGCGTTGTGGCGCCAATTATTTGTTTATGTGCAACTCAAAGTTTAGATTACAATGTTAAACCAGATAATGTTTAAAATAATATTGCTTGTTCAATGCGTCAACTAAAAAAAGGCATAAATACATTTTAAGCTTTTCCTAACAATTTGATAAATTAACTGATGTTATAGATACTATACAATTAATGATATTTATCCGAATAGTATTTTAAAGTTTTTCAGTAAAAAAAGTGTAGCGATCACATACAGATGACCACGTTCAAAAGGGTCATTGTCTCAACCCCTAAGCTCGCGTTAATAACTGTGACCAAAAACGATTATTCATTAACAATGAACACAAACAATATAATAGCGTAAAGAATTTGGGGGACCGCACAGACATTGAGTTTACAGTAAATATTCTCAGTCGTTAAAAAATTCCTTTGTGGCTAAACGGTAACGCATATCATAAATTACGATATCCGTGACATTTCCGAAAATATAATATGACCATGGACGAGCAAACGCTGCTTTCTAAAGGCGTATACTTATTTCGCCTTTCTATGAGGCGACTGCAGCGGTTTGCTGGAAAATCGCTGCACATATGCAATTGGCCAGCAAACCTAATATATATATATATATATAAGCCCGGACTTTGATAGGGAGAGTCAGACAGAGTACATTTTTACTATTTGCGGCGAAATAAGTTGTTTAGAAAATATGTTCTTACCTCCAAAATAAACACGTTAGGATTATATAATAATTGATTAAAGTAACTTCAGTGAGTATTAAATAGTTAAAACATAATTAAGTATTATTTTTTTAGGTTCATGTATTATTTATTTAATTTTAATTATTATTACTTTCAAGTCTCTTGGTAATTTTATAATTGTTTAAACCGGTACTTCGTTATTAATTTTAAAACATTTATATGTAAAATATTAAGAAACTATTTAAAACAAACAACGATTTAAAAAACATTTATTTCATGAAAATAAATGAATACTCATTTACGAATAATGAATATACATATTTTAAATATAAACTTAATTTGAAACAAAGTAATATTCATTATTAATATATATTGTTTAATTTTATAAAACAAATTGGTTATTAAAAATAATAAAAAATATTTCAAAGGTATATAAAATGTTATAATAATAAAAACTATATTTTCGAAAACATTTTCGCTGAATCAAGTTTATGTATTAAACATAGGCCGCACTACATATATGTTACCATGAAACTGTGTACCACTTTGATCGTCCATTTTCCATAATTGCTCAGTCACCATGTAACATACTGATACCGTAAACGAAAACGTCAAACTTAGCTAATGGAGAATTAACGAAATTCACAGAGATAAATGACTAAGCACTAACGTAATTTTTAGTATGTTCCTATTATACAAATAATTACATACCTATTTTTTATACACGAGCTCATATATTTGCTTGAATTTATGTCTCTATCAGCGAGAGTAGGTGATTACGGAACGGAGAGAGAAATATAATTTGAGGGTGTATATATTTCATTCGTTGAATCAATTATTTGTACATTAAATATTTATGTATAATAAGCATATATTTTTTTAAGCTGAATATCATTTCAAAAAGCTTGCGAAGCTTGACAATTTCTTTTAATAATTTACATACATATGTGCAAAAATATATGTTTCTGAGAGGTTTTATAATGTAGTCTGTAAGAGGAACATATTGAATACATATTGCTAATTCATTACAGCTACACTACAATTTGATTTTTAAAAATAAAAAACGATAGTATATTATTATTAAAATTAAAATTAATCTTGACAGAATCATTCATAAAGCTGTCAGCAAATCCTCGTTGGAATATGAATATTCGAAAATTATTAAAAATAATAATAATATTCTTATTTATGTTAAGACGGTTATTTACAACTTTGTAAACGTATATTAGCCTAAATAAGTTCACTTAAGTATATCATCCAGTTCAAAAGTTACTATGCTGTAACGCGATAATGTTAAATTTTGACAACACACACAAAGTTATCATAGCCGAAACCACGCGTTAATTGTTAATTAACCTAATGCATTTTGCGTTACGTGCGCTTAAGCCGTTTGTTACACGCTTGTCGGTTGTGTAATTGTCGGAATAAATTAAATTAACGTGCGCTTGTTCGACTAACGTAGTTAAAATTAACCGATTCGTTTACGAATAAATTGTAAAGTCACACGGGTCTATGTCGCAGAAAGTTTTAATATTTTTTTAACAAGGATTTTCTCGGGCAATCAAAGAATGTTGTTTCATTTTTATGTATGTATTGTTTGTGTATAAATGTACACATTTGTATTGATGTCGGGTCACACTGGTGTGATATGATCGATCACAGCAGCGGTACATACATTATATATATATCGGTAATGATACTAGAGGGCGACATAACAAGATGTATCGCGACAACTACGCGTTATAAATAAATCGATCATATGCACGTAAGTTAGTTGTAAAGGTTATTTGACTAACATGTAGTGATCAACAAAAAATAATATTAACAACAGTTTTATATGATTTTTTTGAACAATAATTTTATATGCAGTTTCTAACCATGAAGTCGGCTATAGCTGTTTATTTTTTCTCGTGGTGGTGTCGTTCAGGTGGAGAGCAAGTTACTGTAAATCAAATAGGTCAACAGTTTCGTAACATCTCTTGTGCTGATGGCAATTCCGCATATTGATAAACATCAATAAGTTATATCTCAGGCTTAAGTGTGTGATGAATATGAACGTGCGATCGTAAATCGAGGGCATGATATCAGGTAGGTCAGCAAAAATAGTTCCTCGTCGACCAACTAGTGCATTTTTAGCGTTTTTTCCTACAAAAATCATGAGTGACGTCCGTCGTGACGCATTGGAAAAATCTGTAAAGTTATATTAACAAGATTTGTAATAAAAATAAAATATTCAATCAATCTCTCAGATTCGATACATATAAAAAAATCACGTCTAATATGGGCTTTGCTATGCTATAAATAAGCTAATATAAACATTTAAGGAATGTTTTTACATGTTTATCAAAGCCTGCTGTTTCATTAGCAATTTTTTATATGTCAAGAATAGGCACCCTTGTTGAGACATGCTGCGCACAGTTTGAGAGCCGCTGTCACAGACCCACGAATGTAATACGGCCCTAGGGACGAATTAATAACGATTAGAGCTTTGTCGTCACGACAATAATAACATCAAAGAATCGGAATTAATTCATTATGTAAACGCAATTAAGCGCGCGCGAGAAATTTGGCGTGCAGCGCGAGTACGTGTAATTTGTTTTCGTTAATTGCTGAAACTCAATTTGGTGGGGCTTCGAAGGGGTTCCAGCCGATAGAGGGTGCCGTTGGTTGACCTCAAACGAAGTGGCGTCTGGAATGGAATGGATAGCATCTATACCGTAAAGAAAATTAGCCATCTGTTGAGACGCTGTTTCGGATTGAGACGTGCATCGAATGCATTAAACTTGTCATATTTAAAATTTACATCACGTTTGAAGAAATTTTTGAGAAGTAAAACGATTTACAAACAGTTCAGTTTACGCGAAAACCAGCAAAGAACAGTTTAATAGTTTATAAAATAAAAATGAGCATGAGTCTTTGAATGCTTGATGTAAATAAATAATTAAGCACACTGAGATATTTTTTTAATATTATGCAATTAAATAATTCGAAATAAATTATACCTGCAACTATCAGCTTTAATTAATGCGCTTATACTAAAAAGGCGATGTTCTTAAATGAAGTTTGCTCAGGGCGTTTCTCTAGTAGTGAAGTTTTTTTTCTATAATTATTTGTGAATGATATGGATACGTAAAACAACGAGTAAATATTCACAAACATGATTTTTTTTATAAATCTTTATTGAATACCCCTCATTTCGGTTGACATATTGAGATTTTCAATGAATGAATCTTGTTTTTAATTGAATTTATTCATCTTTGCATATTTGCAAAGAAATGATAAAATGATTCTTAAAAAGCAGATTGATTAATTTTGCCATAAGTAAAACTAAGAGGGGACGCAAATGTCTCCATTCTCAGTATTTTTTTTAATATTATGACGAAGTGGACAAATAAATTCCGCGCAATTAAAATTTATTTTAATTGTAATATTCTTTCATCTGAAATATTGTTATTATTTTGTATAAAAAACCCATATAAATAGCTGTAATAAATAAAATAAATTTATTCTAAAAAACGTTCCAAAATTTATTTAATCTAATCAATAATAATTTATTTTTCCCATATAATTATCCTGAATTTTTTTCTGTTCCCAGTAGTTTTTTTACGGTTAATACATTTATCTTTATGTGCAGACACTATCTGCATGCGCAATAGTCTTATTAAAATTTATTGGATCAATTTTCATTGTCGTAGGGGCTTTGTCGCATTGCTCCAATTCAAAGTATCAACAGCGCATTCACTAGATAGTAATAGCCACTTCACTTATGTTGTTGATTCTTCTATTATCATTCTTTATTATTTACACTATAATTTCTTACAAGCTGTTAATCTATTCCCACACTATTTAGGAAGTAAATTAATTTGTGATGTATTTGCATCTTCATAGGAAAATAAACAATTAC
The DNA here is from genome assembly GCF_051122295.1 of Plectrocnemia conspersa. Classification (NCBI taxonomy): domain Eukaryota; kingdom Metazoa; phylum Arthropoda; class Insecta; order Trichoptera; family Polycentropodidae; genus Plectrocnemia; species Plectrocnemia conspersa. The sequence goes on from NW_028277176.1 coordinate 12,785,610, forward strand.
ACTGAAAACCTACTGAAAATAACCATATAATAAAAATACTACTAGGTATATATAATATAATATTTTAAGGTTTAGAATAAAAATCAAACGCACATAAACTCATCGTTCACAATATTTATACTATATATTACGTGATTATATATTATTAAAAATTACTAAATTTTAGTTTCGAACATTTATATCAACTAAACTCCACAAGGTAATGATCGATCAAGTATACCAGTGCTCAACTTTATTTCGTTGTTTTTGTTTGTACTGAAGTTGATATAACTTTTCTTGAGACAGGTCTGCATTTGAAGTAACATACAAAGTTAAAATGATTTATTTAAAAATAAATGTAATATATAGACATATTCTTATTTATTTTATTTTCCTGCATACTAGTAAAGAAGTCATAGTGACAGATAAACTAGCTTTGCTTTTCTAAAAGTGCTATTATTATATTTTATAAAAGTTTATAAATACAACGTTTGAATTTAAAATATTAACAGGAATATATGTATACATACAGATGTAATAAAATTTTGTGGAAGTACAGTGCATTGCAGATATAAGAGAATATTTATGCATGAGGGCAATGTTTGCTTATTAAATTTATGAAACATATATGCAAATAAGGAAGGAATTCATTGTAAAATACGTTTATGATATTTATGAGTACTGGGAAGTCTTATAATTTATTATATGGAAAATAAAGTAATTCCCCAGTGAGTTCAGCATATTTTTAAAATATGAAATGCATTGATGTTACAACCGAAACCGAACTACTAGCAATAAAACACAAAATGTAAAATATTTATTTTATGTTTTATGTGTAGTTGTATAATTTAAAAGATGATATCTGCAAGGGATTAAATGGTCGGCATTAATTTAATGATTTATACAATATTGTTAACCAATTAATACAAATTTATTAAATAAATAATTATTAATTTGGTAAATTAGTTTGTAAATGTTTACATATTATGTATTTTGTTATTAAGGATATTCAATATATTTTTAAAACTATTTATAAATACATTTCCCGAAAGCAATCAAGTTAATAATAATGATTAGAAAGTTTTAAATGCGATTTAAACTCATCTATACTTAGAAAATTATGTATCAAGTTATAAATGCATCTCAAAATAAAAGTAGTATACGGCGTTTTCGATTTTTAATTTCGAATTTATTACAGGAGAACAGTTTACTTTTTCGTTATTTTATTGTTAATTAGATAAATGATTAAATTTATTAACATTAACTTGAATTAAAACTTTTATGTGTCATATAATAAATTATTAACAAAATAAAAATAATATTAATAAATCAAGTTTTTTTACTAATATTAAAAAACATTTTTTTAATTGCGAAAGCTAGTAACTACAAATATATATTGTCATTATAGGTAAAATAATCTCAATGATATTTACCAAAGCTAATCGGAGTTTCGGGTGAAACATTACAAAGGATGTATTATATATCAAATGCTTCAGAATATGTGGGTGTTTCAGTTGGCCGTTAGGTTATATTGTTATTCTTAAAAAAATACGATACAAAACTATAATAGTGTTATTGTATCCAAATGTTCACCTGACACCTTGACTTATTAACCTATAACCTTTACTGAAATTATACATTATTAGCTTGTAACACTAAAATAACCCGATCTCATAACCATGGTATTCAGGTATCTATTTTAATAATGAAAAAATAAACAGTGAATTTATCCATGGAAGGCTATTGTCAACACCTAGTGCTTTTTATTGCAAATTGTTATATATATATCATAATCGTAGAATTTATAGCAAGTATTAAATATGCAAACGAGTAAAGCGAATTTTATGGCGTTTTCTGTATGGTTTTATGACCTTGTGCGTGAAATTTTATTTATATATAAAATTATGAATTATATTCGAAGGTGTGTGTGCGTATTTTTTTAATTTTTATGATATAAATAATGCGAATATGTTAATTTTATTACTGTAATATTTCTACTTTACATGTTAATTGGTGTTTAAAACAGTTGATATAATCTAAGATACAATTTTTGATAAATAATATATTTTCTTACGGAAAGAAACGATATAATGCCCAGAAAATATTTCTATTTTAGTATTGATTTTTCAATGTATTGTAAGGGTTCTAACAACAAAATCTAAAAGTCATGCAAATTAAAAATAGTTAATAAACATTAGTAATGAACAGGATGCTTAGAACTGCACAATAGATAATGAAACTTTGAAAAAACATTTGTTATCATCAATAATCAGAGAATTTTAACACACAAGCTTTATAAATTTCTAGACACACGCCCACAAGAATTATTCTATACATTTACGTAATTATCAGACGATCGCCTACGTTTAGACCTTAAATTAGTTTTTACCACAAAATGTAGGATTTGATTCTAATTTGATTAGCTCTATTCTTTATATTTTTTTCTGTACACATTCTTGGTAAATCGTATTGTTTGTACAATGAACTGCAAAAATCACACCATATGGCACTAATCCCTAAAATACCTTCAATTATACTTCAGCATAATTACAACCGATATTAATGCATTTAATAAACCTAGGTACGAGTTTCTTTTGTGTTTCAATGTCTTAGTTTTCTCGCGCCTGCTTATTTTTTGACACTCAACTTACGCAGCATTGTTTGATTACTGTGCTAGATAATTATTGACATTATTAATTAAGTTTATTAATCCTTGAAAATACGCTTTTTTATATTAAACGTATTTTATTTATTTTTGAAATTCGCAACACTATTTTGCAAATACATACATAACAACATTTTTATTACCATAAACAGTTTATTTTTTACAAAGAAAATAAATAAAATACACAGGCAAAACTTAAAGTAAATTTTTGTAAGCTGCTAATTAGCTGCCTTCTTATATACATATATATATATAATTAATTTAGTAATTAAAGTATTTATTTAAAATTTAGTAATTTAAAATAATTAAAGAAACATGGGAAATAATAGGAACTAAATTAAATTATTTAATAAATAAAGCACTCTCCTTAGGAGAAATGCCTGAAAATTTAAAGATTGCTACTATTGTACCTATACCTAAAATAAAAAAATAGTAAAAAAGTTGAAGAAATGAGACCAATCAACATGCTACCGTGTATAGAAAAAATAATAGAAGAAGTAGTAATCAAACAATTAAAGGAATTTATTACTTCTCAAAACATAATATGTGAACAACAATCGGGATTCAGAGAAAAGCATTCCACTGAAACTGCATTACAAGTAGTTATAAATGATTGGCTGTTGGCTAAGGATACAAACAAAATCATTGGAGCAGTTTTCTTGGATTTCAAGAGAGCCTTCGAAACAATAGTCAGAAAAATAATGTTAAAGAAATTGGAGAGTATAGGTATAAGTGATATAGTTTTAAGATGGTTTAATAATTACTTATATAAAAGAAAACAAAAAGTTAAAATAAATAATGTATATTCTGAAGAGAAATTAGTGTCTTATGGAGTACCACAAGGGTCTAAATTGGGACCATTGTTATTTGTTTTGTATATTAATGATATAGTTAATAACGTAAAAAAATGTAAAATTCATCTATTTGCGGATGACACATTAATGTATTGCATAGGTGATAACAATAAAGAAATTGTAAATAATTTAAATAATGAATTAAGTATATTAGAAATATGGTTAAAGAATAATGTACTTAAATTAAATGAGAATAAAACTAAATGTATAGTTTATTAATTATAAAAATGTGTTAGATAATAGTACCAAAATAGTAATAAATAACTCTAGTATAGAAATAGTGGATAATATAAAATATTTAGGAGTAATTGTTGATACAAAATTAAATTTTAAAGAACATTGTAATTACATATTAAAAAAAATTAGTAGAAAAATAGGTTTATTATCTAGATTAAGAAATATATTAAGTATAAATACAAAAAAAATAATTTACAATAGTATAATAATGCCCCATTTTAATTATTGTGCAACACTATTAAATATGTTAAATAAATTAGATAAACAAATGTTGCAAAAATTACAAAATAGGGCAATGAGAGTAATTTTAAATAAAAATAGATTAACTAATTGTAAAAGTATGATTGATAGATTAGAATGGTTGAATGTTCAAGAAATATTGAGTATGAATGTTTTAGTATTTATATATAAGTTAGAAAATAATATGTTACCAAAATATTTTAATAAGTATTTAATAAGAAATAAAGATGTACATAAATATAATACTAGAAATAGAGAAAATTTAAAGATAATTAAGTATAAGAAAACGAGTACGGCTAGGGGAATTATGTACGGAGGTTTTGATTTATATAATAGTCTTCCAAGAGAAATCCGAAACAGCAAAAATATAACGGGTTTCATAAATGGAATAAAAAAACACCTTCGTACATATAGAAATAAATTATAATATTAAGACTTTATTATTGTATATTTTAATTTTTTCTTTCTGTTATGTATTTTTTATATATTTTTATATATGTTTACTAAATTTGTTAGATGTAAAGATTAGCTATTAAGCTAAATAAATTATTAAAATAATAATAATAATAATAATAAAAAAAATAAAAAACTTAAATTATAAAATCGTTCAAATTTGCGATGATATAATTCAATTAATCGCAAGAAACTTTTATTGAGTTTTTTAATGACATGTAGTTGCAAATTAAAGGAACTAAAGCTATGTTTTTTTATACGAAAATTTACTTCAAGTCCTATTTTATTTCAGAACTTCACACCTCTGATTCGACATATAGACTTTAGCTCTGTATTTTGGAAGGAAAGTGTATATTCCCTTTGTGTGTAATGCAAAATAGGCAAGCTTATTACGGGATAAAACAGCGAAGAATAAAGGAATAGGTCAAACCACATTAATGGTTGAATTTGTAGGCGAGAGTTAATATGCGATATTTAATCAAAATATGCTTTATCAGCTTAAATAGCAAGTTTCAAACGTTGAATTAAATTGATTAGGTATACTATTTTAAGAAACTATACTTTTGATCCCTATAAACTATTTGTTTATAACCAATTTAATAATTTTAAATTTGACTTAATAAAATTGTGTTTGTCTTAATTATCGCAAAAAAATCGCGGAGTTTAATTGAGATACAATAATTATTATGATCATTTTTAAGTTTAAAAACTTAAGCTCTAAAAATGATTAGTATTTTACATTAAAATTAAATTATGGTAATTTAACATGTAATTTCGGTTGTGGTTTAGACCAGCTTTGGTTTCAGCTGAAACCGATGCTTGTTACAAAATATACGAATATGATATATATAAAGCAATTTAAATAAAAACACTTTATTGGCATCAGTCATGGATAAAATTACTTTTCATTTTTCCATTATTTTTGCTATTAAAGCCGATTAAATATTATAAATAAAACGGTTTCAACCTAAATACAATCTATTTTTACGAAAGCAGTGTTTATAATTTATGACAGAATTGGGTTGAATGTAAAGTTTACTGCTAAGTTTACGGTGTCTATATTTGCTACGGTAATTTTTGGAAGTCGTTGAAATGTATATGGAAACTTAACATGACCAAATTCATAACATATTAAAATGAGTTATTTTTGCGATGCATGAAACTTGTGTTTTAATTGAAAAATTTTCACAATTCACTTTTTATTTTATAATAATATTTTTAACATACCCTTTTAATAACAAATAACATTCAAGTACGTGACATTGCACAGTATGTCTTTATGTCTTGCTGATTTCACTGCTATGGGTTGTGTTGTACATATAATTTGAATTGAAAACATTAGTTTACTTAATTTGAATATATACACACAAACATATAGCACTTACTTCATTATACATTTTCTTCAAAATAAAAACATACACGTCAAATATAAATAGAAAAAATATACACAATAATGTCAATTAAAATACATTCTATAAAAATTGTTTTTATAAAGCAAGTCTAGATACGTATTTTAATGAAGCATATGTTGCTGCTACATATTTATTTCAATTTATTTAAATTAAATTAAGACATTACCCCGATGCGTCACGGTAGTCAAAAACTAATATATTGTATTATTACAATATACAAAAAAAAATGTAATAAAAAATAATACACAGAAAAAATACATAGTTATAATAATTAATAAGAAGCAAAATCATTAAATAATAAAATTAAATGTGTCTGGGATCCTATTATTGAAACTTGCGTTAAAATCTATGATCAAAAATAATCATCTATCAATATGTATAAACTAGACTAGGGCTCGGCAACCTATGACCCGCGGGTCACCAAGTTTGATGATTTAATGTGACCCATTTCAGTTCTGCACATATTATTTTTTAATGTGTTACGATGTCAAGACTAGACCACATATATGGTTGTTAGGACTAAAAATATTCACTGACCCGAATAATCTTTATAATAGTCACATTTTAATTATTTTGACCCGCAGCCAAAAAAGGTTGCCGAGACCTGAACTAGACAATACTGGGACCAAACAAAGCCCCACGTTTGTGGGGATCTTATTCTTGAAACTCGCGTTAATGACTGTGACAATTATAAAAAAAGGGTTTTACCATAAAAACACGCAAGGATTCTTCGGTGCATTGAATGAATATTTCTTTGTTACGAAACGGTCACAGAAAACAATATATCAACGGAAAACAAATAGCACCGTAAGGTCATAACATTCCCGTTGCACAATTCAATCTCGGATATGTCCATCAATCAAATGTCACTTTCTAAAGGCGTATACTTATGTCGTTGTTCTAAGAAGCGAGTGCAACAATTGGCTGAATTACCGTTGCATGATTGTGATTGGTCAGCCAACTTCACCACCGCTCGGAGAATAACGATCTCGCCAATCATAGTTTGTTGCACTATGTCAATTTAACTAATAAAATTCTCACTAGTTTCCACCTGCGTCTTACTGACTGCCAAGTCACACATCTTATTTTAATATAGTCATATTAAACAAATCTATTTATTATACCCATTTAAATTTAGAAATCTTACGTCTGATATATTATGTAACATTAACTAGTTATTATTAACTTTACTTAATTTTCATATTAGAGAGTGAACTATTACAGTATAAAATTACGTTATTCGCGGATAATAGATGCCGTGTAAGATTGTAGTGTATGTCGTTTATTTTCATAAACGCGAATACGTTCCACACTATCTTACTGTCAAAAGCTACATATTTAAAATTGTTTGGGCAGATTCTTGATATGATTTTCTCTGGCCGTAACATAAACAAGCGTTTCCTTTTATAATACATATTTAGAATAAAATAATTTAGGCTGAGGTATTTTATATATTCGTTTGAACCTACCCGTTTGGGGTTATTTTGCCTTTTTATAAATTTAATAATCTATCTCTTGAAAAAGGTCACAGTAATATCAAAAATAAAAAATAAATGTATAGATAATAAACATTTTGTATTTTTTATTTTAGGATTTTTAATTTAGAAAATATATTTTGCTAGAATTTGGTTTTTCTTATAACATTGAATTATAGCGAAGAGCTTATAGGGCGAATCGATATCTTACGTTTCAATATGAATTTATTTAATTTAGGTCTTTGATTCAATTAAAATGAAATTTATTCGTTCTGGTTTCAATTAAAAACCAATGTAAATATTCACATAGTATAATAAAATATGTTTTAAAAATTTCTGTAAATTTTTTATTCATTTTTTATTTTAGTTTGTTTACTATAATAAGTTCAGCATTGGTGTTAAAATAGTTATACAATTTATAAATTAATATATATATATTACACAATTTTTATTTATTAATATTTTTTAAATGTTTAATTTAATACTTATTGTTTGTGTAATGACCATCATAATTCATTGGTAAACTTGTTATGATGGTTAGATTTATTATAAAAAATACTGTCAAATTTTATAAATTTATTGTTCAGGGTATGTATTCATTTAACGTAAAGTTTGAAATTTCAACTTATTTTACTAGGCATCTTTTAGTAAAAGTCTCTAGTCTAAATATGTATTTATACATTATTAATACTTATTCAATGTAAAGTAAATAAATAAATATTTTAAGTATAGTTTTAATCGTTATGTGTGTAAACTTACATTCTAGATATTTTTTTTAGGGTTTGATTTGTCTTGAAAATCATTCACAAATTAATTAATTGATGGATACTTGTGCCTTACGTTTTGTCAAGAGGGTTTTTGTTGGTTTAGGATTAGATTATATTGGAAGCTTACAAATGTACATGTACATATGTGACTGAAACATGTAATATATCCTAGTATATGTTTCATAAATATATTACGGCAATAATTAAATATTATGTATTTAAAACACATATATAAATATTTTGAGCACATAAAATATGCGAGATAACATATGTAAATAAATTGTATTTACATATATATCTATTTCCGTAAGTACTCGGCTTAAGTTAAACAAAGTAAAGGTCAAAGCCCACACAGAGAATCCATTGAAGAGTACTAGGTATTTGAAAGATTATTGTATTTTCAATTGTATTCATATAAGGAAATAACTATTTAATTATGTATTGAGTTCATGACGGAAAAGCTGCTTTACTTAAATTAATATCTCGTAAAACTTTGAATTAGTAACCACACCTTATATAATCATGGGATGAAAGAAGTTTTTGAGTAAAATCTTAATAAAGCAACTTTGATAAATAATAAACTTAATTTGAGAGAAAGTGTTTAAATACTTTATACATAACAATTACGTGGCATTGTTTGAAAGGCAAAACTTTTGTAAAGTTAAATTTATCTCTATTGTTGTACCTACCCCTTTGTTAATTTCACGAAATATTGCTTCATGAAAACAGTTAGATATGTAATATTTTAAATGAAATTTAGGTGTATTACAAGTAAACGCATTTTTTTAAATTCTGATAGTTATTAATGTCAAACTTTGTTGTGGAGTACAATTTCATAACGCTACGTCGTTATTAAATAAAATTTGAGCAAATTCAACTTAAAAAGCTGTATAACATGGCGTTTTTTGAAAAACATAAGTTGAAATGCCGTGTTTCAATCATAAAACATGGGAATATTCTAACAAATCAGACTAATAATTCGAAACATCTTTCACCTTTTACTTTTTTAATTCATTAAATTCGTAAATTCAACCATTTGTAGAGTAATATTTAAAAAAAAAGGTTTGGGGTAACTTTCATATTTATGAGAAATCTGTATTAAAAACCCACATAAAAAACACAAAAATATACTAAAGCCTCAATTTAACTTGCTTGGTTTTATATATTTAGCTTTAAAATATACTTTAGGCTGAAAATTTGGTTTATCTGACTTTAAAAGTTTTAAATAATATTATTATTTGTATATATATTAAAGCTAATGCACTAATTTTAGATTAAAGTATTTAAAGTTATAATGTTTTTTGGTGAAAAATTGCACTGGCTCTTAAATCAGCTATTAGAATGAAAACGCAAACAAAAAAATGTAATTTTAGCAGTCAGTTATTTATGTGTTTGTAACATTAATAGTAAAATAATTTACGATCGAGAGCTTAGCTGTAACATATAAACATAATAATAATAATAAAAACATAAATATATTATCAATTAAAAATATGAACAATAGTAAAATAAAACGTGTAAGGTAATTTAGTTCGATGTTCAATAAAATATCATTTAATTTTATAAATGGTGATATGCTAAAACTTATATTTTATAAACCTGTAGCACGTAAAATACAATATTTTTTATTACTAGTTTTAAGTTGTATATAACATAATTATCGCAATAAATATTAAACCAAATATAATATATGGCTACAACTTTCTAGAGAATTAAATCCCAGAATTTTAATAAGTAACTACGTTAATTATTGTGTAGAAATTATACTCAATGATTAATTATACTCTCTATTAATAAAAGCAATTTAATTATAAACTATTGTAAGCAATATTACCAAATTGATCAATTAAACAAATGTACATATACAAACACTCGAACGAAGACGTCATATTTTAACGTCATCAACGTAACTATCAAACAGTGTTCACATAACGAAACAATTCCTTATTGGCATTGTGATTGCTTAACTATAGTTTTCAGAATTTATTTTCATTATTGAGATGCGACTACAATGATTTTGTTTAGGAAAGACAACCCGGGAGTCACAGATATTTTATTTGACAACATAGCTATTAGTTATAAAATACAGCTATTAGTCTAAATAAGCCATTTTTATCGTTTGTATAAAAGCTTAGTAGCACTTGCTCACTAAGGGGAAAAAGTGTCTCATGCAGATAAGTAAGAGCAAAGATAAAATGTTTCTAAAATAAAAACATGAATAAATATTTGTATTTTGAGATACATATTACGTATATATTTTAATTCGATACTCACGTGTATAGGTAACCAGCAAACGGCGAACGCCGCTACCACTACTAAGACCATTCGGGTGACTCTCCTTTTTCCTTTGCGAGATTCCGCTGACAGCCTCTGTCCTGGAGCATTCCTCCACAGCCTCGCCAACAACCTCACATATAACCCGCATATGAGCGCCAAAGGTAGCACATAAGCCGACGTGAAGAACGCCAATTGAAACCCCAGTCTTTGGCAGAAGCCAGTCTCCAAGAACACGCACGAGGACTGGTGGTTTCCGAGATGCCAATATTGGTTTTCTCCGTGGCACATGATCGCTGGGATAGCTGTACTGATTATGATTATCCAAGCGAAAGCTATGGCTTTAATAGCATTCCTTTCCGTCCTCACCCCCATGGATGCGACCGGATGCACCACTGCCAAATATCGATCTAGTGACATAAGTACTAAAGTGTAGACTGAAGCGTGAGCGGTCACCACGATTAAATATTGAACCACCTTACACCAAGCGTCGCCGAATGGCCATTGTGTCATGACGTAGTCTGTGGCGGTAAACGGCACGCAGAATATCACGAAGAGGAGATCAGCCATAGCTAGGTTTATTATCAGCAGGTTGGTGGTCGATCGCATTCCGGGATTGGCTGCAACCACCAGAACCACTAAAGCGTTTCCCAATAGACCTGCCAAGCCGATTAATCCGAAGAATACGGGCACCACGGCTGAAACCACCCTTTCCAATGCCCATTCGTCTATTTGCGAGTCGGCATATTCTCTCAGCCATGTCAGATTCTTGGCGCATAGTTCGGAACCAACGGTACTAAAATTGCTACACCAGGTGTAATCGGTTACGGCAATATCCATTTTGCGTGATTGTTGCTGTATTTAAAAAAATATAATTTTACTATGGTAGAATCGATTGTTTCGATTGTGGGCGGTCTTCATTGTCAAGTCTGAAAATAAAAAAAAAATATTATTAAATTAAAAATAATTAATTAATAAGCAAATTTATTTTATTTTTATTTAAAAAAGTTTTAGACAAACATCTAACCTAGGACATCCAATACCCACCCTTTTTTGCCCATAAAATAAGCGGGTACTTGGGTAATTTTTGACCACTACTATATACCGCCACAGAATTATAATTCATATTATGTACGTATATTAAAAGCTAAAATATTTGATTTTCGTATTTTGCTTAAATAGAATTTAATTATAAAAATAAAAAAAATGTTTGAATAGAAAATTAAATCCCATGTATAATTGTTATTATTTTATTTAATCTAAATATCAATGTATACACATAAACAATAATACGTTAAAATACACTAAAGATATTTATAGATATAGAAAACAAGAACAATACACATTGATATTTAACTACATAAATTGCTTTACATAAATTGCATTATATACACAATACTTTAAGTTTATTAAAAAGGTAAAGCATCATTTTGTTATTTTTTTCTAAAAAGTAATATATTGAAAATCAATGCATATTTTATAGAACTTGGAATTTTTAAAGAAAAAATATTAGCAACAGAAAATGTCTTGTTTTGCTACTCAGCTTATTAAATATCTCATTTGAGGTCTAAGTCCTTTTTTATTTGTACATACGAGTAGTATTTTTAAAATCTAATATAAACAACCTAACTAGATTAATATTAATCATCACGATATTCGTTCGGGAGATTGCCAACATTCAAGTAAACATAAGACCTATGATAATCGATCAGAATTATAATTATAAGTGTAAAATAATCAACAATTCTAATTTCCCATAAACGATAGAAATTAAAAAATATTTGTGTCTATATATATTATAATAGAAATCGAACCCAAGTCTTTTATATAACACTCACTAAATTAAACCAAGAGAAGATATAATTATAAAATATAATTAAAAATATGTATTATGTACATATGTTGTATTATATTCATTATTAAAATATAAAAAGCAGTTACATAATGAACATATTTAAAAATACAAATATTTACAACTGCAAAAATCTATTGTACAATATGTTCAACAATGTCAGATAATAAGATTTTTATTTTGATATTTCTAGCAAATTTATGTTATTATTTACAAAAAAAATGTATTATCCTATGATATATTTATAACATAAATATCACTGTTTATCTTAAAATGCGTACATCTTTTTTTTACATCTCGAAACTTCTCATTTTAAACTTAGATAAATTGGATTAATTATTTGAATTTCTCTGAATTGTATTTGTAATAAGGTTTTTATTAAGGAATATTATTTTTATTTATATTATTTCTAGTTAAAGTTATATGATTTGCTTTATTAAATTTAAAATACCAATGAGCTAAAACATCAAATACATCTCTCAGAATATAATTCCAATTATAAATTCGTAAATTCTTCCTGTATTTATTACAATGCCAGACCTCTCAATCAATATAGTGTAATCATCTTGAAGCTAGATGCTGTATTTCAATTTAGACAAAAGTGTTGGCCACATTATTAAAAATTATTTCAAACAAATGTGGTATTACTTAGTCTGTGAAATACAGGTAAAAATATATATAAATAAAAGATTTGGGTGTAAATATTTTCATTTTTGTTGTAAAACCTGAATCACTATAAAAACATATATATTTCTTTTACAGTAAATTTACAAAAAAATTGATTTATAAAAATGCTTTTTTCGTACAAGGCGTTTTAAAGGCCGACTAGAACTATTTATATGTTTATTTTATTTATATACTTTATTCACTAATATATATAATTTTAAATATATACTTGTGGCTCTTTAGACTTTTTTTATTTATCTTTGAAAATGTGCTTTCGATTTTATTAAAGTTATAAATAAATATAAGCATATAAAATATGTGTAATAACTTGAAATGTTTCTTTAAAAAAAACTCGTTCAAACATTAATAAATAATTTGGTATTTTAATTAGATTATTTAATATATGATAAAATATTTTTATTATTTCAAACTTAGTATCATAGATTGTATATATTGAAATAAAAATGACTTTGACTATTTTTTTCCTACTGGTAAATAAAAATAGAGATAGTGTACTACGTTTTTATATTTCTCTTAAATGTTTTTTTTTATTTTCACAGCGGATCAATAGTTAGATAATAATATACATGTGCGATGGTTGAAAAAAGCATTTTAAGCATTATTTTATGCAGTATTTGTAAAAATATTATTAATCGATAAAAGTAAGTTGTATTGAATGTGAATAAAAATTTAATAATTTAATATTATGTATTTATTAAAAGATATTCATAGATAATATATTCATAAAAAAATATCCAGTGCATGAACAAAGTTTAATCCAAAATTTCAAATTATAATATAATAAATGGACGAATACATAAACTGTCTATACTTTTTATTAGAGAGGTTATAAAAGCAATATAATGGAAAACGTAGGTTTTTTTTAATAATCAACTATTTAATGGGCTTCTATAAATAAATTTACAGCATGTTGACATTTATCTTTGTACGAGCATGTAAAAGGAATTGATTAAAATGCAAATTACGCGACATAATACACCCTCTTGCAATGACATTTTACCTTTAAACAAAGGTGTATATATTTTTAAATATATGAAGTAGTACTGTATATAACATATCATGAATGTGCTAACACAAATTAACCAAATCCTAATTAAATCTATCCTTAATCGAGATAAGTAAAATTAACGTACTTTTATATCATTGTATCTTAATATAAATTTTTCATTACAGCAATTTTTTTTCTTTAATTTGCCATAATCGTAACAATAATAATCGAAAAATTAAACTTTTAGTTTATTCTTTAGTCATTCAATCATTCACCATTTTACTACCATTTTTTTTCGAAAAAGTTTTGCTGGTTGCTCGACATAGTTTGTATATTAGCAAATATTTATATTCACATAGTAGTGCACATAATTAATTTCATATACGTACAGATATTTAAAAGTTACTACTTTATTTGATAATTTGATAATTTTATAAAGGAATATTTTTACGCATTTTGTACAGGCGTTATGATATACAACAAGTCGATAACCTCAATTTAAAAAATAAAATTTAGTTTGTTTGCGATTTGCCGTTAAAAAAGTGGATAATTTATATTGAAAGTCCCATAGAAATTTGTCTTGTGAAATTGCGATAGTAAATAAGGTAAGAAACACGAGGTGAATCAGTTAAACGAAGGTCAAGGCTAAGGTCAAGCTCAAGAAAAGCTAAACCAGTAGCGAATGTCGTTGAAATACATCTAAAATATTTAGGTTTATATCCATTATAAACTTAATGTTTCTTAATAATTATATCGTGTAATATATATCAGAATTAGCATTTTTAATTGATAAATTTTTAATCTATCATTTTATATTAGGTATTACAGTGAATAAATACAATTTATTGATAGTAACATAAGAACCTTTACATATTCATAAATAAATAAATAAAAATAAATTTGTAGGTTTTGATTTAGAACAATATCAGTAAAATATTTAATTATTTAAGTCACACTGTCAAAAATCATATAAACGCCTCAGTGAATATGGTACAACAAGTTAAAATCAAAAACTGAAAATGAATGATAACGATTCAGGAAGACGAAGTATTCCCTTAGCATCCGCTGAAATATGTATTTAGAGTTGGTTGGTAAAATGTATGCAAGTAGGGACATTTATTTTATTACAAGCGATGAGCAGAAGGGTCAAGGAAATGAGATTCAGGGGCTGCAAAGCTTTGCATAAGTCATGGCTTTTAAAAATAAGTTATTTTGCCTTAACAATCCAACGTAAAAATAAGTCTAAACTAATTATTGTTCGTTTAATTAAATATTTGCTTTTATTTGTTATTAGTGTAATATAATTTTTTTACTTATAAATACCTTGAATTATAAAAATATTTAAATTTATTATGATTTTGTACTATGATAATGAAAATATATATATATATATCTGAAAATTATATTTATGAAATTTCCTGTGCGTTGCTGCTTTTTTTTTACGTACATGAAGTTTTGGCAAAAATATCTTCAAGCATAATTTTGTGATATTCATTCTTAATTTGCACTTTTTTACAATTGCACAAAAATAATATTTTTCCCAAAACGTCTTGGAGTGAAAAATCTATTAAAATTTAATTTTTGGTAAAAAATATAAAAAAAAATATTCTAGACTGTTATGTGTTTTGTTCTAATAATATATTGTACATTTATAAATACTAGTAAATTTGCAATACGATTATTTATAAAAGAAAAAACTCACTTTTCGGCCTCGGAGCCCGTCGCCAGGAATTCAAAATTTGAAGATTTTATTACGAAGATTGTTCTATGATTGTTTATCTAGTTTAATCAATGTATTCTTTTAATTCTCAACACATTATGTTCATGGTTATAACATACCTAGTTTATTTACAATTTGATTATTTATATTCAGTTAAATCGAACAACGTAGATGACGAATTAATGAAAATTATCGTCGCATAGCAAAATTTTATTTATAAATAGTAATTATTTAAAGCTGTTGTCATGTCGATGTCGGCCATTTTGTTTTATACTTGAATGATTGTTTTTCATTGGTCGAAACAACCGAATGCATTACCGGCAGCTCAAAAATTAATCGGAGCAAATTCAATTTTTATTTTTATTAATATAATTTGATATATTTCGTTTGTTAAGTGAAGCGGCTTAGAACAATTATATATAAGATTATATATCTGTATGTTATATATTCATACATTTGTGAAAAAATTCGAAAAATGTAATAATATAAATTTATATAACACTTCATAAAAAATTTTTCACCCTTTCGTACATAACCAGTGACCATAGTTAATTATTTATTAAATGCTAAGCTGGGTGCGTAACGCGTCGCTGTAAAAAAAACGACAATAAGCCAGACAAATATGTACATTTGTGATTTATGCCGACACACAAATGGCTTTTGCACGGCAATATGAAAGCATTGCCGGTAGTAAATCTTTGTCACTTCCATCCATGTAAAAACTCACTTTAACCTCTGCGGTCACGCGACCCACCGTTATACAGTAGTTGGTTTTTACTCGAGGTTTATTCTCCCTGCCCGTTCATTTATTTATTGCCACCATTGCTTCGGACAAAATTAATTTTCTAAACTGCCCGACGAGAGCCCAAACACTGAGGCCGAACTAAACGCTGTCAATTACTACCCTTTATTGCGTGACCATAAAAAAGGACGAAATCGTATTGCAAAACGGTAAAAGTTTGACGGGATTCTCCAAAAACGCGTTCCGAAAGTCATCAACTTGGACTATAAATGTTAAAATTCAATTATCAATTTATACGCAATCAAAATTATATAGCCAACGCTTTCTAAGATTGGCTGAATGCAACCTGACTAAAAATTTACAAAAAACATAAAATTGATAATATTACGTATATATAAAGAATTGTAAATTTAAACTCATGACCTATATTGTATGTAATCTTATTTTTAAACATATAAGCGAATATCGATAATTTAAACAAAAAATTTATGTTTTTTCTGCAACATCATGTCTTCTGTAATATTTTTTATATACAAATGTAGCAATTAAATTAAAAGTAAAAATTTAGCTTTTTCTTTATAACAAATCTATTAAAAATAAAATATATGTTTATATAATATATAAAAAATGTAATTACTCAAAATTGTCACCGTATTAGTTGTATTAATATTCGCAAACATTTTAAGGTACAGCGCTTAATTTTGCCAATTATGAAAAGGGACAAGACTGCTAAATAATTTTGTTAAACTTATTAAATGACAAAGGTTAATAAATTACATGTAAGTTAATTAAGCACAACTTATTTAAGTTGCGCTCAATTAACTACAAAATATCAAGGCTAGAATATATCATCAGTATTATATATTAATAATAAAAATATGTTTAAATTCAAGTGAATTTTGATTTAACCAAATTTATAATCTGGTATTATTTTACTGTTATGTTTAATGTGGTAAATTAGTTGTTTAGAAAGACTCAAAGTTTATATAGTAAAATAAAATAAGATACTTATTTTGAGATGATAAAGTAGCATTTCAAAATGAATATACAACAAATGTAATTGTTTTAAATATGTAGTGTTAAAAGCGCCGTAACAATAGCGCACAGGCAAATTACAATAAAAATTATTATAAAGACAAAAATATAAAAAAATATGTATTGCTAATTTTACAAGTCTCTAAAATATAATAAGAAAAAATAATCAAAACATTTTATTTATTATCAGGAATTTTCAAATAGGTCAAAATTTAAAAATAAAAAGTGTTTTAAGCAGTATCGTATAAAATTAGGATTAGTTGAGATATACAATCTAATTCATATTTAGTCAAATACATAAATAAATTAGACAACAGGTAAATGTTCTTTAAAATAATATTTATATTATCAGCTAAAAATAAAAAATACAAGAATTATTTCTATCGAATTATTATTTTCCAATTTATAGTTTGTAAATTATGTTACCATTCACATTTTTACGTAATTTACTTGTACTTGCATAAGCCTTCGGACTTAAACTTGTTGCAGTATTCTTGAAATCGTTTCTATGTATGTTTAAATTTATTATTTTTTTAGGTAAATTATTTCGTAGCCTAACTTTCCCAAGTTTAATTTTTTGTATTTATATTTTTTTTGGATTTATTTTATATTTTTATTTATACACTTGTTATAAAATTTAAAAATGTTAAAACATATTAATTCATAAAAAGATATTGAGTTAGGCCAGGTTGGGGTGCATTATATCGTACCCTAACTCAGCCTAACTTAGCCTAACTCAAATTTTTATAAAAACATATTTTTTTCTGATAGTTTCAAATTTAAATTTATGAACTTATAAATCAATAAATTGAAATAATTTAATAAATTTTAAAATAATAAAATTATTTTTTTAATAATTTTACTCTAATATTTTTTTATTTTTTGCTTTTAGAATTTTTTTTTTATTATTATATTATTACTAATAGTTTTAAAATTGTGTTCCTCAATCTTTAAAAATAAAACAAAAATATATTGGAGTCAACATTTTTTAATATAACTTGAATAACTACATAATTTAGCATTTGCTGAAATCAGCTTTTGCTACTTTATTTCTGATTTTTTTATTTATTTATATTTATATACTTGTATCAAAATCAAAAAAGTTTAGTAAAACAGTAAATTTTAAAATATTCAAATTAATTTTTTGGTTAATTTACACATTACTCACCATAATATATATTTAATTTATAGTTTCACAGCCATTTTTATGTTTTGTACTGTTTATCTTTATTAATAATAATATTTCTTAGAAATTACTAATAATAATTTTTATTATGAGTGCAAAAAAAAAACAAACAAAAAAATATTTAAGTCAATATTTTTAATATAGCCCAAATATCTACATAACTTAGAGATTGATGAAATTCGATATTTATTTTGTACTTTAGTAGCAGAATTTATGCTCATATTAAAATAAAATATTTTGATGAGCTCTAAGGAATTTTCTTAGCAAAAAATGGTGTTTATTTTGATTTTTATGTAATATATTGATATTCTACTTTTATTAATATTAAAAGAGCTCGTAAACTTAACGATTATTATATTATTATAATAAAAGAAATAGATATTTAAAACAGAAGTTTCAATTTTCTTACCATTTAATATTTTTCTAAATTATATGTTATATGCTTTTTAGGTTCAAAATTTATTTCATAATAGAATAAAAAAATTAAAAATAGTGAATCAGCAGTTTTGTGTTTAAATTATTAGCAAATAATGTTGACATAGGATTTATTTATAATTATCAATTTTTACCTAGATTTTAATTAATGCCATAACAAAGAGTTTTGTGCTATTTTATTTTTTAAATATGTACTTAATTGCACGTTAAAAAAGAATGCGTTTTTATAAATTTAATAATAAATAACTTTTATAGGATTTTTTTTAAATGTTGACGCCATGTAATATTTAAAAATTAATTTATTTTTGTATCGTGTTTATATACTAATAATAAAGAAATATTAAACAAATAGCATTTATTTATTTTTTCTAAAATCAATAGTATATACACATAGATAAATTAAATATATTTTTAATATCTATATTGTATAAAATACATGATAATATCCAAAATAATTACAGTTAAGTTAGGAAAAATCTTTTTTGGGCGTCTAAATTCTGCTTTATCAGAGGCGTAGAAAACTTTACCGTTACTTAACCAAGAAAAACAACATATTTTGCAGTGTTTTTGGTTAACCTTTCAAAGATACCGCTTAGATTTATTTGTGCGTAAACTTTCACAACTCACACCTTGAAAGCATATTGATGTATGGCTTCCAGATGGTTTGTTTTTGATATGGTGCGTAATTAATCTTTAGTATTCTTTTAACCTTCATATAATAATTCGTAAAAATATTGTAAATCTATTGCTTTATAATTTCATTATAGAGTGCCTTCTTAAAACAACACACAGAACACTTTTAATAATTCTTAGCGTAATTCTAATAAATTTATATTAGCATTTAAGCATGACAGCATTGGTATAAGTGGGTCACTAATACTTAAGAAATATGGGTTTGAATCCCATATGTTTTTTTAATTTTTATTGCGTTTGGGAGATCATAATTTAATTATAATTCAGACCTATAATTATGAACTAGATTTTTTATTTCTCAGAATGCTATGTCTTATATTTGTAGACTGATTCATAAACTTTCGTATGGTGTCTCAATAGTAGTTGTTGATTGTGTTTACTTCGTTGTAACGCATTGAGTTAACTCCTGTCAAGTTGCAACGAAAGCAATACAATGATTAAATTAATATATAAATGGATCAGAATAGTATTTTATTATTTAAAAGAGTCCAAGCACAACTCTCATACTCGTTTGAATAAATGATTGAAGTTACTAGTAGATTAATAGAAACACAACCACAAGAAATGTATGTTAATCAATTTACCAAGCAAAAAGCTTTTGAATAATTGCGGTATCGTGCCTTGTTTGATTAAAACGTATAATACAGTTCTCGGATTATTTTTGTGTCTCTGTTACTCAAAGCATTCGAATACTTAATTAATAATAACACTTTATTACATTACTTTTAAAAATGGAAATTTATCTTGTTATTTACCATACTATTTATAATGGATAATATATAGAGCTTTCTACCATAGACAAAACATACAGAAATAATTTAAAAACTTCACAGCAAATTTTAATTTCGAAACTAAAAGGAATTGTATGTTAAGTTAAGTTTGCTAGTTTAAACTAGAAAGCATAAATCTACATATTTTCTGTAGCTAGTTGAGTACTACGGGGTTCTCACCTGGAAATTCACATATTTTATTTCATTTGTATGTAAATGATATTGCATGTTGTCTGCACATAGTTGATATCTTGCCTTTTGCATATGACATGGGAGTGTATAAATTACTTTTGATTAATAAAGATTTTATATTTGGAAAGTTACCCTAAAACTTTATTGATGTTTTAGAACCTTAACAAATTTATTTTTTAATTTGTGTTTAATAAGTGTTCCATATTATTAAACAGAAAAATAATTTTTCTTGAATATACATAACATAAATTAAGAACCATTCGTAAAATCTATAAAAATATTGTATTGCATTCTAGTTAGAGATATAATCATATATGATTATTTTTATTGCTGTTTATATACTTATTAAAAATGAGATTAAGAAAGTGTAAAATAAGTTTCATATAATAATTTAAAGAAGAAAATCCATAACTCTTTTTATCCACAAACTAAAGGAAATATTTTTGAAAATACAAAAAAGTCAAATTTTTTTTTGTACAATATTTGATGTCTAGAAATATACAAAAAAATAAAATTGTACATCTATATATAAAAACTGTTTAACTATATATAAACAATAGCCCAAATCACTGAATTCATTTCATGCTGCCGAGATGAATCAGCTCAGAAATGAGATAGGTGATATTGTTTTATTAAATAACACTATTTATATATTTTTTGTTAAAAATAAATGTGATACAAATACCTAAGTTGCTAAACTATGTAGTAAAACAATTAAATACAGAGAAATATGTGTAAAGGCCCAGCATATTGAAATACATTTAAAATATTATAAATAATGATAAAAAATACCATTTAATGACGGTATATTATTTTTACGTATTTTTCCTGACGCAGGTTTTATAATAATTCATAATATAACAGCCTGTAAATTAAAACCACGAGTTCAATTTTTCACCTAAATCATTTTGTAATTTATTATAATTATATGCGCCTTTGCATGTTTTTGTCTTTTATTTATTGTAAAGCGAGTTGACTTATGGTTTTTAGAAGGCTAGTTCGTATTTTTTTGCCCTAATTAATTAAAAATTGTATGTGAAAATATTGCGATTATTTTAGATGAGGGCTACTAATCCGCAAATGAAATCGTTCAGTTGACACAATACAAATTTTGTTAAACGTACCGGTAAATGAAATTTTGCGTTTAGCCAAGCAATAATTGAATTCGAAACTGCAAATTGATTTTTAGACCTCTCTTTATTATAGGTAGGCAAACAAAGAGTGAAAACATCACAATTGCATGGTTCACAAAGGAGTATAGATGATTTTTATATAAATAGTTTTACCACGAAAAGGTTCGCTCCTAATAATGTAAAAGTTTTTTCATTAAGTCAATACAATAATTAGTCGCCAACATACTGATAATATTAATACCGGTATTGAAAGTTTGAATTTCAATTTGACTAATGTAATATAATGAATATTTAATTTGATTAAATTTAGCAGTACTGTTAGACTTTGAGGATTTTATCAGTAAAAATCCTGGAATAGCAGTTTAGCATGGATTTATCTCGGGAATTTAGATCTCTATATATGTATGTGTATATGCCATTAAAATAATATTTTCATATTATTAAATATATTAAAAAATATATATATTGCATATTGTATAGGTGTATGTTTATACAAATTTAGAGCGCTTTCTTAAGAGCAGGTAAAAATCCTTACTCAACATTAGGCCGCTAATACGATTGTCTGCGCGAAATTACGTGATGGAAATTTTTGAAAGGAGAGCCGATCTGCGTTGAATTTCACGACACAATTTTACTACAAATCTTCATTGACAACAGCGATTTTTGAAAAGTTTATACAAAATAACAAGAAGTAGATAAAGCGTGTGTTGTATAGGTATTCTGGTCACACGTCCGAGTTCTGATCAAGTTTATCAAACACGTACCTTTGCAAGACTCACCTCGTCTACATTTCACAACGGCGACTTTTTTCACTTTTCACTTTCTCGCAATTTGCCTTCTTTTATTCACAAGAAGCTTTATCTTCTAAATTATTCACGTCGGTGATTTAAATTTGATACCAAAAACGTTTTTCTCGCACGCTCTCTTTTCTAGTCACAGAATCGGGTTCGAAATAATATATGAAAACAAAGGTAATTGTCTATTTGATTTTATAATTAATAGTGTTTCTGTGAGAATCGATCAGTCTTGGTAATAATATTTTTTTTGCATTTGTAATAATTTATATTTTAAAACGTTATAAAAAAAAGTTTTTTATTCATCTTATCTCCAATAATAGCTGAAGGGGTGTGACTTTGCAGCCAAATTGAAGCCGAAAAAGATATATTTACAGTTTATTTTATCAAGTCTTTGCTGGCATGTCGAGATTATTATTGTTAGATGTGCTTTCAGTAAAGCTACGACCCGTTGATATGTAATGCTGGCTTAAGACAGCTTTGGCGAATTGTAGATAAGGATGTTTGTAAGCCAATTGCATCGCATAGAGAAACGGTCCAGATGGCTACTCCAGCGATCAGTGTTTAAAATACAATAGTAATATACGCAGGGTAGAATGTATTTTTTAACGTGCGTCCTTTCACACAAATAGTAGTTTTATTAGTGGAACTGTGAATTTTTTCCAAATAATAATGCAATTATTTGGTCACGAGATTTCTCTTTCATTCTGTTTTGAATTTATTGTGAGTAGCTACTGGGCTAAATAGTGAAAAGCTTGTGCCGTGAATGCACAGCTCTCTTTTAATTTGTGAAAATGGTCGTTAGGGTGGCTTCTAAATTATAATAAATTATGCAACTATTTAAAACTCACACGCAACAATTTATAAAATTAAAAAAAATCTATAATATAAAAGGAAAAAAAAAGAATAATAAATATATTGACTTAAAAATAATAATTTACATATACACCTAAAAATAACTTTATTTTTGCGGTCTAAGTCTTTCCGGATTATGTAATTTATACAATTTTTGATTAATACAATATTTTCACCTCGTAAAATATAGCTAAAAAAATTCGGAGAATTATCCAATACCATTAAGATAGCCGCGTAGAAAGACAATCCGTTTTCAAATTAATCTTGGCTAAATGGCCAAAAGCGGCTAAACGGATTTCGTATTTGATTCAATTGAAATAATTAAAATACCAGCATTTATTAAGATATTTTATATATTTTTAACGCGATACAAATATAAATATCGACGCTTTCTTTAGAAAATAGCAAAACATAAGATATCAAATATTATAACATTTTTTAAAAGAATTATATAAATAACTTATTTTCGTTTATGCTTATATTTAATTTAAGTATATAATGCATTTTATATCATCAGTTATATTAGGTCTATATGATGAGTTATGTTAAGTAATTTAATTTGTATATTTATGTACATGTTACAGTGTGTTTGTCGTTGATGTTTGAACTGATATGATTTTTTATTTATTTTAAAATAGCGTAAGTGCAAACAAGGTTCTGTTGACCTAGTAGGAAGCGCAAATAACGTTAGCCTAATGATTATGAGTATAGCCTAAAAGTAAAAAGTTAATCAACCATAATGGGTGTCTGCAAGTTAAAAAAATAAAAGCGCGTTCACTTTCATTGCCACAAATTTAAATTATTACAATTAAACACGTTTACTGTACATAGAATTGAATTAAAAAAAAGAATAATGATAATTTATATTATTCATTAAAAAAAATAGTCGTTATTAATAAATACAGTTTTTATATGTATTGCTCTAAAATTATTTACTTGAACATATCCAGTTATTTATTATAAATTAAACAATAATTTAAAACACATATTTATTTTAATATATCCATACGTTTATTAATAAACTTATCGATATAAGTATAATATTAGAATTTGAACATACGCAATTTATTTTGTATAGAGACATTTACTCTATATGATCTACCTAAGCTATAATTCAAATTAATTTGATACCATTGAACATACAAGTCCCTCTATACTACTAAATTTGTCAATATCAACCGTATCTATGACTGAATCCACACAAATAAAAAAATAGAAGCAGTGATGTCTGATAATTTGTTGTAATTGCTAAAAAATTTTCTTTCGACGAATTTTTAAGATAGCTCGAGTCCAATTAATATTCTGGATTGAAGTGGTTTAAAAATTTGATATCGAACAGATAATTCGTATTTTATAATATGGATAGTCTTTAATTAAAATTTATATAGTGTACGCAATCATCGCAAACATTGTTAACGAAGATATTTTAGCCCCAATTCGCTAAATCCATTGAAATTTGCTTCGTTCATCAATATAGCGTTAATTAAAAATATATACACATTCGTAAAAATATACATATAAATTGAATGCGTAATTAAAAGCACGCGGTTATACTCTATTGGGTTGTATTCACGTAATTAATGGGTCGTTTCAAGGAGCCCTCTGCCTGCTAGGAATCCATCTAAAGAAAGACGCCCATCAAATTACGACCTTTACAATATTTCCACTTCAAACTTTACACAGGAAGTTTATCCTTGTGAAATAATTCTCCTGGAGGGGAGAGTTTTGACAGTTGCTTGTAAATATCTCTCAATCATTAGGCATGCACCGTGTTTCATTAGCATTTTATATTTTACTTTACAAAGTATCCTCAATGTGTTAGGGCTCAGACACACCGACGCGTTTCATATTATTCATACGACGTGCGCGGTGTTGGTGTGTACGAGGACTTAACCGGACAATCTACCGCCCTCCCGGGAGAGTCGATATGTTTTTGTCCCTCCATTGCTTTTAGTTGTTTCTCAAATTATGGGGGTCAAAATTTGTTTCGGACGCACCTCTCATACGTTTGTTTTCGGTCGATATTTCGAAGGTCCATGAGCAGATTCCGGTGTGCCTGTATGTCACGTGAAATTTTTTAATTAAAATATACTTAAAAATATATCGTCGTTGATCTGCGTAAACCTCTAATGTTAAGTTATAGTCGATATTTTAATTTTTTTCGTTAAATCATATTAAACCACACAGCTTAATAAAATAAATAAATTGATAATGTATTTAAATTAAAATATCTCTGTTGTAAATCTCAATAAAAAATAATAACTCTAATCTACATAATAATTTTAGTTAAAAATTTAAAATAAAGTTATATATGTCCATAAGAAATCTGAGTTCTTAATTTCTGATAAAATAGTTATTATAAAATAACATATTTTAATAATAAGCATAATAACGTTTTGTAAAAAATAAAAACAAATATACTTTTTCTATGTAGATAGATTAAATAATAGCAAATGAGAACATGTCAACAAACAAAATGGTGGCTTATCATGTGAGACTCTTTGTACAAATTTTAGTACCTTAAAACAAAAATATAGACCGATGTTATCTACACCAGGCGCGCACGGTAAGATACTTTCCCTTTCGTTCGCTCGCGTACTAAGTGACGAGAGTGAGTGAGAGATATGGACGTTCCGCACACCTCTCGTCACTTAACACGCAAGTGAGCGAAACGGAAAATATCTCATCGTACGTCTCTGTCTACCAACTTTTATTATTTATTCTAAAAAAATTGTCACAAGCCTTTAAAAAAACTGTGATTTGTTATAAAATGCTATAAAACAACTGAGTTAAATAGCATGTATATTTATAATAATCATAACGTTTTAGAATAAGCCCCAATTTTTGGAATCACAGAGAGTTTATTTTTGTATTTATATTACATACACACATAGTGTAAAAAATAGTGAAAGCTTGTAAATGAATATAGTAAATTATTTTACATAATTTATTTTAGAACCTCATAGCTATCACAGAACACATTATTGTGTTTAGTAGTTTGCTATGAAGCTGGATGGCTCCTGCGAAGATGGCGTTCTCACGCACTGCCATCTTGGTTACTTTACAGCCCGTAGCTAAAATCACAGATAATCGACGGATTGTTGACACCACCCCTCATCAACTTTAAATACAAAAAAATATATCCCATCGTTTGGATACAAATACAGGTATGATCCGTATTCTCTTTGCTTTGTATTAAATAGTTCCGTTCGGTATATAAATAGACGGGACAGAAACTCCGGAGGGAGTCGCCCGATTACATTACGAGACTCGACTACTGGCTCAGCCCCGACCTCACGCCCTCGTCGCTTCCGCCGACTACTTGCCGCAGCCCCGACCATGTGCCGCCATCGTCAGCCACCGTCGCCGCCGACCACGCGGCCCAGGAAGCACGCACCCGTAGGGCTACGCCACTGCGACACCGAGCTCCATCACGACGACCCCCAAACTGGTGACAACCCGACGTGAGCACGAGCTCCAGCACCAGACGACACGACCCCCACACTGGTGACAACCCGACGTGAACACGCAACCTTCTGATCATGACCAGCTCCGTCAACAACAACATCGACCCGCAAACTGTTGAACTACCGACGTGAATTTGGATAACAATTGCGTTCTGATGTCTCAGACGGAAGACTAACGCAAAAATTCTGGAAGGGGCCGGTACGAGCACGGACGCCATCACGCTATCCTCCTGCCGCAGACATGACCATCGCCTTCTTCACCGACCACGCTATCCACCCGCCGCAGCCATGATCATCGACTTCTTCACCGACCACGCCATCCTCCTGCCGCAGCCACGACCATCGCCTTCTTCGCCGACCACGCGGCATCGCAACTCAGCTGCGCAGAGCTTACTGTAGACGCGGCCCTGGAATTAGAAATCAGTTCCTCGGCCGACCGGACATCCGGGTGCTACACAGCTCCGCAGTCACATGGAGACTCTTCTCCATCGCCACAACAACACATCTTCGCCGACCACGCTATCCACCTGCTGCAGCCACGACCATCGCCTTCTTCGCCGACCACGCTATCCTCCTGCCGCTGCCACGACCATCGCCTTCTTCGCCACAACAACACATACGAAAACATATCGTAATTTTATCCAAATTACTCCAGGGGGAGTACTGTGGCGACAGGTAACAATAAATTATTAATATTCCCGTTCGGTATTTAAATAGACGGGACAGAAACTCCGGAGGGAGTCGCCCGATTACATTACGAGACTCGACTACTGGCTCCGCTCACGCCCTCACCGCTTCCGCCGACTACTTGCCGCAGCCCCGACTATGTACCGCCATCGTCAGCCACCGTCGCCGCCGCCGACCACGCGGCCCAGGAAGCACCCGGCGCCGTCACGCACCCGTAGGGCTACGCCACTGCGACACCGAGCTCCATCACGACGACCCCCAAACTGGTGACAACCCGACGTGAGCACGAGCTCCAGCACCAGACGACACGACCCCCACAGTGATAAAGGTAAAATTTTCTATTACGATAAATCTTTAAAATCTCTACTTTCGCAACGCAAGAACGCAAGCTTCCAAATTTTGTTGAAGCAGGTAGGCTTCTTAATACTTTTCAAAACTTGTGAAAGACAAACTTTTTGTATGTATTGTAATACTGTCACTGGATAACCATTTTTAGTGTGCCCTATCGACCATGTGGTTTTATTTCCTAAGAAAACATTGGTCGAGCACACTGTACATTTCATTATAAAGAGCGGTAAATGTTGCGTCCAGGCTGTCACACTCATAGACTCACGCCCAATTTCATTTCCCCAACATGCTATTGAGTGAGTCAAATTATCATTTGTAAATATCCATGTGCGCACATTTAAATCCGGTGCTTTGATAATTGATGAAATTTCATAAATAGCATATTAATGTCACGTTAGATTTAATATCTAGGTACCATATTTTCGTTTATTATTTTAATAATGTGCTGTATATTTATTTATTTGTTTTTATTAACAAATATACCATAAAATTAGTATACATTAACCAAAAGTTGAATAAATATTTATATGTTATATTCTGCCAAGGCTGCGGTGTTAGTTTTTGGGTAAAATTAATTAATTTTACTTTCTGCTTTTGCCATATTGTAGTGCTACTTACGGATATAAATTATTATAAAAACACTTTTTAAAAATAACAAATTGTATGATTAAATACCGTGAAATATATTAATTTTCCTCAAAACAAATCCGTTGAAAAAAAAACGTATTTTTTTGGAGTTTTACATCACTATGCTTCGCCGCCTTTATCCCTTTTGAGAGCCGCTCTTTCGCAGGGATAATTTTTGACGACGGGTGTAAGCCCCTTTGAAAACGGTACCGGTTATCGTTTTCAAATACTCACATTCTGGTTGACCAATTGTTCCGTCAAGGCCGAAGGGTCTCTCACTCGTCAGATTTCGGATAAATTCACAACCGTATAATTTGCTTCACACAATCCTATTCACAAAATGTTCTATTCTATAATTATAGATAATATTTTATAATCTCATAAGAAGCAATACTATTTAATTTTATAATTTTAGATTGGATAAACCTGTTCTAATTTGTAAATCAGTTTTCTCTATTCTATATTTCGAGCAAGTGATATCTTTTTGCACATTATTTATTTTATTTTACCCCTCAGGACTTGTCTAAAGATCCTTCTCAGAACCCTTTTCTTAAACCTATCGCGAAGCTGTTAATACCTCACTTACATTGGAAATGCTTTCGTAAAATAGGCTGCTCTCAATGTACCAATATATACTAACTTTACATCTATCACATATATACATATATTCCAAGTCTATACAACTGACTTGTGTTCCATTACAGAGTTTTAGTAAATTCAAATTATTAAGCAAAACAATAGAGTTTAAAAGCCAATATTGATGGTTAGTTTGTGCCGTGGTAATCCACACGGATTCAAGAAAAAACTCAATTAGATATTTGATGGCTTATTTTTCGTCTTTTATATATTGTCATAATTGCAGTAATAAATATAGGTAGCAATAAAATAATCTACTATAGAGACAAATGTGTGAATTGAGTTCCACATTTCTTTATGTATTGATATTCTCAATAAGGCCGATTTTTTCAATACTTTCAAGGAGATAATAAATAAAATCGACAAGACATTCCATGGTTGTACTCTCAAAGGATTCGATTCCCCGACTCATTATTATACAAAATCTCCTTGTCACGCTCCTTTTGAAATTGTTAAAATACTCGCCTCTGGATATAACTTTTGTTAACCAAGTCGAGGACATACAGGATATTTGTGGTATTGTAGTATACCCATGTACAATAATGAGTATCACAATCAATATATGACTAGGCTGTCGTATTCTTGCCGAAAATCAATATGGTATGCACGGTATGTATCAAGATGTGGTATTTGTACTTTTTATTATTTATAGCAAATTTATTATTTTTTTAAATTTATTTATGATTTCTTGTGAACAATTCACATTCAATACAATAATATAATCCATTCAAGCATAAATAATCATTAAATGCAGATGTGTCTAAAATGGCTTAAGTAATCTAATACGATAGCTTATATTTTATGGAAAATTCAATAAGATGAAGAAAGATGCATAATATTATAGCTACTGGGTAAAAGATAGACAGTTACAATTTAACCCGAATAGAGAAAAGATAAAGCAGTATTTTTCAAATCAAGTTTCATGACGACCATAATATAAATATTCAGTGCATGTACTGCTTTACGATTTTAACGTACGCGTATCATATGAGATTTATAACCGTGAAATGGACGTGTACTGTAAAAAAAAATCGCCAGTGCTATGCAGCAAAATAATAAGATACAGACAGAAACCCATAAATCAGGCGCATGTGTGGAAAGTGTAAATTTATTCGATACTTAAATTCAATCCCTTTGTTGTGCCGTGAATGAATCTGAATAATTAATCAGTCAGAGTTTAGAACCTTTGATTATCGTGTGCAAATTACCACATTGTTGTTAATTTACGTGTGTTTAATTGGAAACTTAATTACAGAGAAGAATCTATCGTATTAAATTGAAATAAAATATTATAAAGAATTAGTATTGGGAATGGGCAGTAAGGTATTGACTTTTTTTCAATATTATGTTGCAGTATATTGTACTGTACATCTACTCGCTAAGTGACAATAGATATTACGTCGTTATGCAAGACTGGGAAATCTGAATGCGCTCTCTGAGCTTCGCATTAATAACATTTTCAAAGGTAGCTCATGTAATAAATCATGTTTATCGCACAAAACATTATTTGCTGTCATCCAACTACCTTTAGAAATTAACATGCATGAGATGATACGTTGCTTTTGTAATTATTGTATTTTAATAATAATTAATTTTCTTGAAAAACAACACCAAAGGTGTGATAATATCACTTGTACACATTCTAGATATTCTATTTTTACGTAAACCGTAGTTTCA
This sequence comes from Plectrocnemia conspersa, assembly GCF_051122295.1. NCBI lineage: Eukaryota > Metazoa > Arthropoda > Insecta > Trichoptera > Polycentropodidae > Plectrocnemia > Plectrocnemia conspersa. Next base: position 12,816,490 of record NW_028277176.1, read on the forward strand.
GAATACAACTTTTCTTGTTTAGAATTTAAAATTCTGAGAATATAAAATTTTTATATGAGTAAACAAGCCTATATACATTTTACTAACTTTGTGTCAGTGTATTATTAAATACATATTTGGATACGAGAGCTAAGTAAATCGAATAATAATATTTTTTCAGAATAAAAATAATTTTGCATGCTGTTATAACAAAGATAATGTAACTCAAGATGTATATAAAATTACACGCTGATTTAATTTGCTTCATTGCTTTATTCTCAGTAAAATATGCTCGTCGTTTTAATGTTTACAAAAGCTTCTCACTTTAAAAAAATATCAAATATCAATTTAAATTGCATAATTTTGATTGATTACAAGATATTAGAAAAGCAAAGATGCTAGGTTAGTAAAAATTGGACTAATTTTTTTACTTATTAATAATAGCTACAGTCGTAACAGCATGTGTTTAAAATAGTTATATTTAGAAGTACAAAAATATATGCTTCTACTGTTATTTATTACAAATTTATTTTTACAATGTCGATATTTTGCATCTAAAGGAACAGCGTTTATGAACTTCTTGAGTCCAACTACAAACGTGTATTAAAGTAGTGCGTACTGGCGCGTATAGTGAGATACATTCCCTTTCGCTCGTTCGCGTTTAAAGTGACGAGAGTGAGTGAGAGATAAGGGCGTGCGTTACATGCGTTTCGCACGCCCACTTCTTCTCACTCACTCTCGTCACTTAACACCCGAGCGAGCGAAAGGGAATGTATTTCACCGTACGCCCCTGATGCTTACTATAAAGTAACTATATGTATTTTATATAAATCTTTTCAAAAAACAGCAAGAAATAAGGTACTGAAATTTATATATTCCCATATTTTCTTAAATAAAATTGCTGTTGGCTAATTGCTCTGTATAATTTTTAATAAACTGCTATTTCCATGAAATAAAAATCTAAGAATTTATTGCCACACAGAATTTAAAATTGTTCTTTAAAGAAAATTTCAAGAGTTAATTTATTGCAATTTTTTTAATATATGTTAATTTTTAAATGATAAATTTTGAAGTTTTGTAATGAGAAATATAAAAATCCAGATATTTCAATAATCATATTAATTTTTTCTATTTGAGTAAAAGTCCTGTAACTTTGATCCAAAAATAAAGTAGTAAAGTTTTTTGTCTATTTAAATTTTTAAAATATTAATCTCTCTAGCTTACATTTTATTATCCATATATTTTTTCAATATTATAAGCGATCTTGCGTCATAATATTTTTAATAATACTCAAAATTGTGCTTAAAAACAAATAAAGTCTATATAATAGTATGTACATATACAATAGTTAATCTAATAACAGTAAATATTTATATATTCAAAAATTTGTTATGCGAATAATTGACACATGTTAAAACTTGCTTTAATTAAAGTGACAGGCAAATGGCTCCAGGGGCTACATTTTGAGCACCTCTGAAGTATATTATAGTAGAAATATAATTTGGATATATATTTAGAAACGTTTAACTAAAGACTAACGGAATTCTGCTATTTATTTTTTGAGCGGTACTAAAATTTTTGGAGTAGGAACTTAGGTGACAATTTCTTTGACTTTTGTGAAATACTACTATAAAATAATAATATAGCCTGTACACGTTAAAGGACTTATTAAAATAATACAGTAAAAAATTATGTAGGAAACATATCCAGTTGTGTGCTACTTTTGCTTAATGAATAAATGAAAATAATATTTTACCCTAATCTAACAATTAATAATGTGAACATAGATGTGATAAAATACAAAATAATAGTAATACTCATATAATTATTAAAGACATATTTTATAATGTATTATGATAAGTGCTACAAGTCATGTGTCATATTTCGAATGAATGATGATACAAAATAGAACCTTAAATAATCAAAATACTAGGAAGATGAATACATTAAGTACATGTATTAAAATCCATTAAATAAGATATCAAAATCTAGTAAATTACTACTAAATTTGGTTTATAGCTCAATTTTGTATGCTGCTATTGATTTATATAACATATAAATATACTAAAAAGTATTTAAATAAATTAAGCAGCATAATAAAGTTATGCTTGAAAAACTATTCAATTAATCAGGAATATTTTAAATGTGTTTTTGACTCTTATACGAAATTGTATTACTATTATAAAATCTAATACATGGCAAAAACAATGTGTAAGATAATAAAACAATCAAAATCAGCCAACTGAATGACAATTTTCTTGCACAAATTGAATGGATTCCAAGCGATGTTAACTTCTTATTGGATCACCATAAATATACTACATACTCTGGAACATATTATAAATTAAATAAAATGTTTTAAAGTTATATTAAAAAATAGATAAAATAAATAGTAATATTCAAACATTTTGTAACTCAATGTATAATTTCTAAATGTCGACTATTCAATACAATTGCTTTAAGGCATTTAATTAACCACTTCCTGGCGTGTACGAAATCCTCAAGATAGGACCAAATTTACCTCTGGGAAGTCGTGTCAAGGTGTAGCTATTGATTATTCACATTATTAAAATCTTTTATAAGGTTTTTAGCATCATACACCCACACGCATATATATTTAATAACTGTATTACAAAAAATACATCAAGGACATCTTGAGAAAATAATTTCACAGTTTAATAATATGTAGATTATCCTTATATATCAATCGACGTAAAGCTTTGACCCAATTCAGATATATATATACGTGCTTATAGACAAAATCGATATTCGAAATTGTTGAATAGTTAAACAGTCTTTAATACGAGTCACATATTTATGAAAGATACGATACAATTTAATATTCGAATATGATATATTATATCTCGTTTCTTGAATTATATAATATATAATTTATGAAATATTCAAATGCATATTATGAATTTTGATTAATATGAGGAGCGAATGTGTTATCCTTGTACTTGAAATTCAATTAAAAGTTTATTAGAGATCAAGTGGTTTTGAGCTGACAGGATTTATGAAGCACTTACTGCAAGTTTCCCAGGAGAAGGAAATTTTAGTGAGGTATTTTTTATCGCGTTTGAAAAAATATTTTGTAGCTGATAATTTGAAATTTGTAATATTTTAATCAATAAGTTTAGTTATGGGTATTATATTAAAATTATTCGTATGATTGAATTTCATTGTATAAAATACAAATCCTTGTTAGCAATATATTATTAAAAACGAGTTTTATGCTTAAAAGCATTCTTTCATATGGTATCATCCTATCAATATAGTAACAGTTAACTAGTGGGATCAGTATTATTATGGGTTTGGGTTCAAGACCCGAGGTTTCGAAAACACTTTTCTAATAATCTTTGTATTTCGAATGAAACTGAAAGATCAATTCAATGTTGTTAGTAGGTTTCCTTAAATACTAATATAGAGTTCGAAAGCAATTTTCTAAATGGATGGGTTGAAACGCCGAAAACTTTTACCATCAACTTGCATACATTTCTTTAAACATATAGTTGGTTATTTTAAAAAAAATATTAAGTTATGAAAACGTATTTTAGTATTTACTTTTGATCTAAATTATTTTACTTTTTATTGTTTGAAATTTAACTTTAATTTAGGTTTTGCCCGAAAAACTTAAAAACAATATTAGATTTTCGCGACTTGATAAATTTCAGCTACAATTTGATTTGTGTGTAATTCAATGCAAAATAGATATTTAAATAATATTGATAATATTTCAAATTAATTATGTAATATATCATTTTTCCTACCGCAATCTATTTTTTTTTATTTTTATTAAATATTTCGCTAACATTTTGTAAATACTCTGCGATGGTTAAAATATATATTTTTGTATTTGCGATTATTAAAATATAAATTATCTTCAGTAATTAGCGAATATCTAGTAAAAAAAATCTTCTCCATTGATCGTAAAATTCACAATTAAATTATTAATTTGTTTATGCATCTATAAATCGTAAACTTGAAAATCAAGATTTTAAAAAAAATTTCACAATATTTTTATTAAACTTTTTTGTTAAAAAGGAATATAAATCTCAACTTTTGAATTAATAATTACAGTGACAACAATATTCAATCTTAAAAAAATATATAAATAGAGATACAAATAAGTACAGAAGCATAAATTGTTCAAAGAAATAAAACGAAATATCCAATGCAATAAAAATAATGTACATGGTTTTTAGAGGTTCGCCAGTATTATTATTATTGAAATCTCGGATTCTATATTTCAGCTGTGATGCTCCAGCCATGGATCCAATTTTTCGTAGCCTATTCATAAAATTCGTAAAAATTCGTGATCATGGCTGGAGCATCACAGTCGAAATATAGAAATGTACGTTTAATTCTTATATATATATATATTTATATACATATTAAATGATACATAAATCTCTACGAGAAAAGAGAAGAGACTAGATAGATGTATAATATATTTTTATTGGTGTATTTTGCCATAAGTTACTGTAAACTATTAAATGAAAATCGTTTCATCCCGGCCTTGACTACAATTTTCAACGCGAGCTTTACCCGTTCTATGCCATTTCTCTTCCTAGATTGCCTTGACTCTGGTAGATACGTTATCAAGTACATCCCGTATACGTGCATACGGGTTCGTAAGTATGTACGTCTAGGATTACGATATAATGAAAAATTCTTAGGTGGTGGAAAATTCGAATGATATGGAAATGGAAGGTGATATAGCTGGGAAGCTGAGCGGCATTCGTGAATACTTAAATGGCATCAGAGCGAGAATTCAAAGTGGACCGTGGCGAAATTGAATTTTGAAATATATCGTTTGAGAGAACAACGAATGAGGGTAATTTCCTGTTCAAAGCTAATGCAAAATTTATTTTTAATATGAACTGTTGTTATAATTTTTATAATATTTGCTTACTTTAGTGTATATTGAAAGATCGATTACGATTTATTAACAGTTAATTAAAATTTCGATATACGAATTTTTTTATTACAAAATGTTCAAAGATTAAGCAGTCATCGGTGGATTTAATCATGACTACTCGTTGAAATGTTTTATTGATTACTAATTAATAAAAATATAATGACAACAAATTTTACATGGGTCTAAGTAATGTGTGATCCATAATTAATTTGTAAGTTTTTTTTATGCATGATGCCAACTACAATATATGCTATGTATTGATGTTGAACTTGTACGCCTTCTCAATAATCTGTTGCAGAGCGTATTGTATCCTTTATACTCATAGATCTATATTGATAGTCACCAATAATTTAATCTGTATGCGAGAGAAATCTTTAATTGAGCACATTCGAAGCTTTTTTATGCACAGTATTGCTGGATATCATAGCAGGTAAAGTATCAGTTCTTAAATCCCACTTCTAGGCACATCAGCTGGTCTTTCTACTGTGGGTGTAAATTTGAGTTGTTTAAAAGTTAAAGTTGTCAACTCTCTACATAATAATTAATAAGAAAAAAACTTTAGATTTATAAAAAATAAACATGAGGGTTTAGGTGAGAGTCAAAAGACGTTTTGTGTAATTACAACAAAGAATTGTTTATCTATTATTTTGATTATCGCGTTTAAAATCTATGACTATGATAGATAACTATTGTATATTGTGAAAACATATGTTGCAAGATTATGTGCATAATATTTATTTTTTTGGATAAGTGGATGAAGAAAACAAAAGCTACGCATCTTAAGTTTACTATTGTGCTGTTATGAGATGATATTTACTGTCGATTTTTCAGATTTTAATATCATAATCATTTAACCTATCTTTTATTGCTTATGCACATACTACATCCTTAAGACAGCGTTGCACGAACAAACAACTTTATTAATGTTTTTTAGAGAAAGTTCTTTTAAAACTTTCTTAGCGATAAAATTATATATAATACAAGCTCTTTCTATTTACTAATATTAATATAAATTTCGTTTTGCACTCTTCTTAATGTAACATAAGTCATTGGATTATTATTTCTGCTGTTTTAGGGGTTATGTCTGTCTTGGAAATGGTTGGGCGTTGTTCTCATTATATTTTGCGCAAAGTTATCATGTTTCTTGGTATATTCTTACGCATCTACCTTCTCTTATTCAAAGTGAAGGTGCTTCAAGTCCCAGTATTGTTATTCAGTGGCTTGACTGTTACATTGCTATTTTTTTGTACATAGCTTTAACAAGTCAATAAATATGCTTTTTATTAATATGTTTGTCAATTGGAACGTGTGCTATTTTTAAACTTAATTAGTTGATTTTCTTAAGACATTAAATAATCTCAAGATATGTTCTTTGATAGCATAACAAGAGCTTAAGACATAACAATTTTACCCGAAATTGATCAAAACTGGAATTTTATTAGGGTCACTAGACCAGAATGTTTACCCACCAGTTGACACGTTTTAATAGCATTTAATAATTATGTTTATCGAGTGTTAGTTAATCGTGATCCCTAGTAGACGTGCTCAGAATTATAACTTCCATCACCTATACATTTATTTTCAAATTTTAAGAGATAAGAAGTAGCCATTTTGATATTGTGTCTATGTAGAAAATGTGTTACTGACAAGTTTTATTGTTAGCGAAACTAATTACGTCTACATAGTAAGGAAAAAATCATGAATTTCGATATGCATAATAAAATTATGCTAAGCAAATCATATAATAAAATAATCCCTTTAATTAAATGATGTTTAGTATTAAAAGGACACTTTTATAATGCAATATTTTTTTATAATATATTACTAATTGGGCTAATTAAGCAAAACACCATTTTTAAGGTGTAAAATATATCCAATAAATAATCTATTTTGCTTTTTTTGTTGGTAAAGAAACGCTACGTTTTTATTATTTTGATTGATATATTGAATTTAAAGTATAGTGGTTGTATCAGGTATTATCAATTGTTAACATCGATTAATAAAACCGAAAGTATTATAATTAAAAATATTTAAACATGTCACTAATACCCATAATCGTTACGTCAAAAATGCTTGGTAATAAATTTCTAAAAGAGTCATACGAATTATAGATGTGTGTCCCTTGGATAACTCAAGATTTTTTGTCGGTATGACAATAAAATCATTATACACATCAGGGCGTTGTTAATTAATGGTAACCACTAAAAATCGTAAACTATACTTGAACAAAGACAAGGGTCGGTGGAAAATATTTCTAGCGAACTGGAATATATTGTATTATACTTGGCTAAGAGTATAAAAAATATATACAATAATAAATAGTCTGGTTCATTACCCAATCATTGACATTGGTCAGAGGATTGAGGTCTGGAAGGATCGTTAGACTTGCCCTATTTCATCAAGGGTGTATAAACTAGAATAATGCCGTACCTAATTACTTTTACCACTTTCTTCATGCACATCCGGCAGGAACTTACACAGAACTACCACTTATTTTTGACACAACCGAGAAGACCCTTAAAAAATTAAAGAAAATCATTATTAGCAATTTTTAATATTTTTAATCGTTGCTCATATAAAGCAATATTGGGAATTTTAATAATGCTACGTGACACTTTGTGGTTATTGTTTTTATGTTTGTTCGACCACGTTTAAAATATTTAGCTAATTGTGTGCAACTTAAAATAAAGTGCACTATTACCTGACATATGTTTATCTCGTTAAAAGTCTGTCTTTACTAAAAATAACTTTTTCTAGCACGTTGTTTAATTTGATCTATTTTAATACCACACTAAGATGACTATTTCAAACAACTTTTAACAACTAATCAATCAACTTAAAATTGTACAGCTGTTTGTAAAATAAATGTATGCCGTAGAAGTTTTATATATATATACTATTTACATATATACATCAGGCCATCAAGTATATAAAAGTAAAAAGGACGCTAGCAATATCAATTTGTCTATTTTCCAAGAGATTAATATGTATTTTTACAATTTTTATTTATAGTGAGAATGTGCAAATAATTTACTACTTTGCAGAAAATATATAAAGTGAATTTTAAGGTAAAAAAATAAAGCCCCAATTAAATCGTTTGAAGTTTCAAGCGCTCTCTTTCTCGTATATTTTCTTCACGAACCCAATCTCAATAGGTCGACAGCACCCATACTAGATATAATGAATTCAACTAGTATATGTGTATACGTGTGTGTATAGTATACTTATTTAGACGATAATATTCTTTATGTAGCAAATTTTCCATTTGGCGCACACGTCGCGTTGCTAGCGACTGTGCAACGTAACATATATATCTCACGTAGAAAGTTTTCTTTGTTAAATATTTTCATTATAGATAAAGTCCGTGAAATTTTCGCTCGATTCCATATGTGTGTCGGATTCTGCGTTCAAATAGCGTATTTAGCTCAAGTTTTGGGTAAAAGCATTTATTAATTTCGTGCCAGCCAACAGTTAAAATGCTAATTAAATTTGCCTTCTAAAAAGTTAATGTCGTTTGATGTTATAAACATTTAAAACTATTACCATATTAATCTATATATTTTAAAATATATACATAGACATTTTGTATTTTATATTAAAATTAAAATAATATTCTGATTATATTATGTGGAAGCGTACAATTTTTAATTTTACTCGTGTAAGAACGCGTTACGCTGGAAATTTACTTAAATTAAAAATATAATTTAACCTTTACTTTATGACGTGGCGTTAAATTGCAAAAGACATTTAATTTTTATTTAACTATACATTTATTAAAATATATATCTTTATTCAGATTATAAATTTATAAATCAGATAATAAATGATTTCTTTAGATTTTTTTTATATAAAATCTAATATTTATATATTTTAAATAATATAATTAAATTTTTAATAATTGGTATTATTTTAATAAAAAAAAGTAAGCAATAACTTTTTTAATATCAGTTCATACGCATAAATCTTTTCAGTATTACAAACTTCTTTAGAATATTACAACTAGCGTATTTTTAAAATTAAAAATAGGTATTTACTAATAAAATTACAAGATTAACTGTCTATCTCTCCTAATTATTCTATTTTTATTACACTTAGTAATGCGATATATATATGTATATATATATAGTAATGAAATCAACGGAAAGTAATAAGATACTTTCACAATAATGAGTCAAAATTATTTTAATTTATTTACTACTATTATAGTTTCAAATTAAATTTGTGTATATAACCAAGTCCATATAATACGAATTAAAACAAGTTTTTACAAAATTACTTAACTAATATATATATAAATATTAAAAGTTTATAAATATTCTCAATTTAATTATTTTTTTATATAATATATGTAACATTAAAAATTTAATGTATTTTATTTGGGTTAAAAATGTGAATAAATATGTAGTTAACCAATATTTTTTTTTAATTAAATTATATGAATATATTTTGTTAATATTTTAACAGGTGTAAATTTGGAAAGATAAATGATATTTACATGTACAAAAGCAAAAATATTTACTAATCGTATGTTGAAAGTTAAAAAAATTAATAACGACATACTTGACAGCAATTTTGATGTAAAAAATGTTAAAAACCTTTTTTGAATATTTCAAATATTTTCATGTGGTAAAAATTTGTCCATTAATTTAACGGTCATGAAAATCGTTTTCCCTTGGGGTGAAAATACTTTCAACGTTTTATCAATATTCCTTTTCGACATTTTTCTTGGAAAACACAAGCAAGTTATTTTTTTATATACGTAAGTACATACATATGTACATACCAAGATAAATCAATGAATTTATAACTTAATAATTAAATTGTTGCAAATAATCCTCCAATTCTATCGTATTTTGGGGATATAATTTATATATTAACATAAATTTTGATCGATCACTTTAGATTAAGTTCACCTAGCTTTTGAAAATCTCACGAATATATATATATATGAAGATATGCTATCTAAAATTTATATATATACATATATAAGTTTGAATTGCTCTAATAACTCATTAGAATAATATACGTAGTAGCATATTATATATCATATTTATTAAACATACATGCATATATACTAGAAATTTCCAATCAAAATTATCCGCGCTCTTTTGTTGCCCGTACATGTTATCGGTTTTATCGAAACGTGAAAATTTATGGACTTTCAGGGTATATCAGATTATTTATTAGCTGAACCATGTAGCCATTGTTTTTCATTTGAGCTTTTACCTCGCGCTTTATGCACCATTTCACCAACTGAAGGTGAAAATGAACAATAGATAAGAAAATTGCACCTAGCTGCGAACAATGATGCATTTTATTCCGCTTCGCTTTTATTTTAATTATTCCACTTAACTGTCGATCTAAAACTCTTTTCTAATAGCCATTCGGTAAAATTTTATACTTATTACATTCAGGACAATGCTTCGCTTTTAAAGGGTCCAGATGTATATCAAAGAATAACAATGGAATGCGGCGATATTTTACCCGCTTTATGCCCCCTCATGAGACAATATTACCTACACAAAGTTTCTAAGTATATATTCAGAGCAAAAAATATAGAGAAGAAAATGCTGAAACGCTGCGATATTACCGGCGACTCTTCCAATTATGTGCTATATAGGACGTGTCATAAAAAATGAGTACACTTTCGACTTCTAAAGCAAATCTTTTTCTAGAATTTGTTATATAGCATCATTTTGTTTTATAACTAGCATGAAATATCCATTGTGTAAGTCATACCTATTCATAAATGAAAGACCGTGGCTTAATAAATCCCCAACGAATTCCAACAATTTTCAATTTCAATTTTGTGATTATTCGCCGGAAATTTGGTTTTCCTAGCTTTTTATAATCTCTCGAATATTGAGGAAATTGACGTTCAGTAGGTCGACATACATGCTTTTAAGTTCTCTAACTAACTAAATATAGCTTATCAGAGTACTTTATATGTATAATAAATGTAAATATAGTATTCCAATAACTGAAGACATTATTAAACAGTTTTTTTTATTTATATTGCCAACAATATAAGTATTATTCTACAATTAATTTAATTCAATAAATTGTAAAATAAAAACACATTTAAAATTAAATTGTATTATTATAATAAAGACTATAATTTTTAAAGATGTTTTAATAACTTATTATTTAAAAACATAATAATTTTGAAATCATTGGTAAGATATTTTCTTAGAAACGTTAACTTTTTAATTATACTTTTGCAAAAAAATAAAATGTAAAAAGTAAAAGTAAACACACGCTCATTAATTTAATTAAATATTTTAAATTACATAGTATTTAAAAAAAAATAATGTAAAAAATAGGTATTCTCCACAAACTTAATTTACTTAAAAATATCGTAATGACAATAATCAACAAGAGTATCGGTCAAGAATTAAAAAATATTGTCGCAATATTGCGTGATAACCTCCGCTAATCAAATCAAGCGTATATGGCCACATACACAGCGCATACTATATACTTCCATTTAGAATTCACTTCCATCAACACTTCCCTTCGGAATCTATTACGGACAAGAACTTTCACCAGATATCTCCAGCATCACACACTTAAAGGTTCATCATTGGTGCGTTAAGTGGAGTTACGATGACCATCGGTAAAAACTAAAAAGACCGAAAAAGCAGCCGCTTCCCTCTCCACGTCAACCTTGGGCTAGCTACGATATTCAAAATTAAAAGTTTAGCTCAATCTTTGAAGACGACTGAGCTCTCAGACACATGTATGGCTACGTGAACTACAATAATTTATAACTAAATAACTATGCATTGTATACAAATAAATATCGCTGATATTTAATTTAAACAGACTTACAGTTTATAAACGGTTATTTATTTACTACTAGATTTTTATACTAGCTGTATGTGTAATAATAAAAAAATACTGTTCGACTATTTTTACGAATTACTGAATCCTTGGTAGCTAATACAATTAATTAATATAGTAAAAATAATGCTCCAAATAAATTAAAATTAAATTGTTAAAATTAGTATTATTCTGCTAACACCCTATAATATTGTTATGTAACTATAAAAAGCTTGTATATATAGAAACAACGCCGATTTATATCTATAAATTTATTTCTGCGCAGGCTTTATTGCTCGAAGATGTGTACATGAGATTGTACAATTTTCTATGTAGCGTTAATTTATATATTATACGTCTCAGTATTTCGCAATGATTCGATATGATACATATGTACATATATGAAATAACGTTTTCTTACATCCTTATCATAGTAAGGGTTAATTAAAGTACGAATTCCAAACGCCACGGTACAGCGTTGTATCGCAAAGTAAGCGGCTTATTTTATCATATATTCTATGATTACAGTATGATCATTTTCAGTGCTTAGTGCACGTAACCGCAAAGGTGAACCGCTTACTCAGTCTCCAACATGTACATATGAACCTACGTGTCAAAATTTAGTCAGCAGGTAGCAAAGTTAAACGAGATAATCAATTATTTTAATTAAACAATGGTATATAATTCATTAATATATTCCATGTGTATATAAATGATATATTCACTTACAAAAACACATATATATATATAATACATACATTTTGCATATCTGTATTATAATTAAATTTTTGAGAAACATATAGTAAAAAGTTTATTTTGTTATAAATAGAAAATATATAAAGACAAGTTTAACTAAAGAAAGAGGTCTTTAAATAAATATAAAGATTTTAAGGCAAATTTTTACTTTCAAAATATTTACACATTTACAACTTTCTATGTATGTACTTTTACAATTTGTGGGGAATCAACGATAAATAAGATGATACATATGTTATTTTATATGTTTTCTTCTGTAATTAAAATCTAGTTAATTCCAAAACTACATCCGAATCATTAGTAATTCAATATTAAGTAAAGGCATTTAAAGGAGTTTTTGAAAAAAACATAATATATTTAAAGGCACAGCTTATAATATTTGATGAACATACACTTGAACTATTAATATGTTTCTTGTGTAATGAGAATAAATGTAAAAAAAATATTGTATTACCTAATTATTTTAAATATTCACACACGACCGAACCTAATTTTTGTCAAAAATGTCAGCAGCATGGTCTTGTGGTGGTATATTTAAATATTTGCCATATGACCGATTAAAATTACCCTAATAGTATTATCTCGTACCTTACGTAATTTAAGCCGTCAACGTTAGCTTATAATTCATTATAAAATTTAATTAAAATATGCTACATCATATAAGTGGTTTAAAAACATATACATACATATTATATATATATATATATATATATATATATATATATATATATATATATATATATTTTCCTCGCAAGCAATTCGTGATCATGGCCGGAAAATCACGGCCGAAATATAAAATACAAGTAAGCATAAATCGCGATGAATCCCGAGATTTAAAAAATAATTATACTCACGTATAATATATATATATATATATATATATATATATATATATATATATATATATATATATATATATATATATATATCTCAAACTCGTATATATAGTCACAAGTCCGCACCCTTTGTCATTTTAAGGCTTATCTAGTTCATTAAATAAATTGAATCATATTTTGCTATATATATAAAATGTTCGCCAAGCTTTTGATGAAAATCTGTTTTCGTTAATGGAAAAGTTTGGACAGTACTAAAGCTGCATTTTAAATCTCTTTATTATTTAACTTCAGAATAATTTAAGTTAATTACACATACACAATCCGAATATATTATTAAATCCGTTTCCTCGTATACATATTGTGAGTACTCGAACGTCTAAGCTTTCATGGAAATCAAATTAAGTGTACAATTCACTACAGCTTTCTACACCAGAAGTATTGAGTACGGGATTTTTAACTTTTCCAACTTTTGTACTTAGCTTTGGACGTGTTTTTTTTCCTATTTAATATATATCGTATCTATCAACACTATGTTCAAATATTAAATTGTGATACATTGAGCGAATTTCATTGAGGTTTATTTTTATCATGGCGAAGATATCAAAAAATATAAAAAATTGAAACCGCTATAATCGAAGGCAAAAAAAGACTTATTAGTTACTATGTTTGTATCGTGGTTACTTAAAAACTTTCTACTTTAAATATTGTCCACAATATTGTCAATTAAGGAAATGAACGTGCTGCAACAAACATAGTTTGGAATTTAGTAAGGTTTGTTGATTTAAAACGCTATTCATTGTGTTTCATTATAGGTATTACAAAAATATTGCAAATAATTCAGTGAACAACCTAAGATATTTTAAGAACTTTCAACACAAAGATTTTTATTTACATTTTTCTCATCTTATTTAGATAAGCGTTTATTATAAGTTTTATTCTAACTAAAAAGAAAAATCCACTACAAATAATAAACTCTGCTGCTGACATAAATAGAGCACAACACTAAGCGTTTTTTACTTGTAAAATAATATTATTAATTTAACCCATATGCTAGATATCTAGTGTGATTACATAATTCTAGTAAAAGCTTAAATTGAAAATTTTATTTTTAGTAATTTTTATATGAAATCATTTTAATGTATTAATTTAGTTTTTGCACGAAATTGTAATTTTTTTGTGAAACTTGAGATTTCAATTGGTGTTAGATTAACTGTCTCTTAAAATATTTTTAAATTCATTGTAGATTTAATAAATTTAGTTTAAGAGTATACAACTTATTATGGTTCTAATAACTAACTTTAATATATTACATGCAGTTCAGACTTGCTTTTTATCATTAAAAAAATAAATACAATGCTACATAAACAGGAAAAGCCTTAAGAAGATAAACGATAATTCTACTTAAATTAATGAATTTAATAAATCAGAGTTACTTTTAACACGCTACTTTTATTAAATAATAATTACTGAAAATTTTTATAAAAAAAATATTTAAAGAATTTTGGTAGTTAATGTTGAGTCTGATTTGTACACAATAAATCTCTTAGTTTTTAATAGATTTTTATAAAAAAATACCTAACCATTAGCTAAGTTGTGTTTATTAGCCAGCCAGATTGATTTTTTCATTTTAAAATGACAACCATTCAAAAAATAATTAAAATATTATAATTTTGTAATAAACATTTACGAAAAAAACTGTTAAAAAATATATATACCCGTTTTTATATACAAAAATCTAACCTACCAATTTTTTCTGCATCATGTTTTGTTCTTAACGTATTGTTTTTGAGCATTTACAGTTATTAAAACAGCGTTCTTTTGCATTCTTTTTTGAAGTACAAGGTGATTTTTTTCACATCTGACGAAAAGTCAGTACGTAAAAGTGGTAATTACTATTATTGATTGAAACACTAACAGCATTCTTAGAAAATGTAGACATTGCTAATTTCTTAAAGTAAGTCTTCAAAAAATAACTATTGTACTAATATATTATTTAAATAATATAATAAAATCTTATTAGAATAAATTAAGCTAAAGAACTAAAAGTATTATATATCCCATATATAATGTTTTACGTCACTAGTATTACTCAACACTTTGATCAATATTATACAATTTATCAAATGAACTATAGATATACAACTAATATTTTGACCAAAATTACAAATCGTGTTCTTTGAAGTGTTTTATTACCTTCAATATTTAAATAACATACTCAGCGCAATCGTATTGTAATAAAACACTATTTTATTTATTTCAAAGATATTTTTTTTCCTTTGAAATAAATATATAAAATGCAAAAGTGTTTTACAATATATCACTTTAAACGAATCGATCAAGATAATATTTTTTTATTAACGTTCCAAAGCATGTACATTACATTATATTATAAAAAGCCTCTCTCTGCTTCAACATTTAGAAACGCGATGGAATAGTATAATAGTATACCTAATGCTAGAATATCATTATTTTAAAAGAAAACATTCACAAGTATTTCCATAATAATTTTGCTGTTTTTGATGTTAAAATAAAACTTAAAAAGCAACAATCAATAACAAAAAATGCTGTGTAAAAATCAAAAATAAATAGTGTTTTATAAATTATACCTAATATATTGATTATCACCTTAAAGTTTTACGATTAAAGACCAAATATATAGCCGCTTATGAGATTAAAGCAAATTAAACCGAAATATTACATTTTTTTCCCAATATAGGCTACTAATCAACGTCGTAAAGTAATTTGTGAGTAATTAAAATAAAAAATAAATTACATTAATACACAACATATATTTTTTTATCGGGCTTCATATACTAGAAAATTTAATTGTATGTATTGAGATTTTTTTAAACGAATTTCTACAAAACTATGTTTATCGTCTGTTATATTAATCATATTCTATTATTGGAATCTACTCAGCAGTTTCGTTTTCTTCCAAAGCTGAAATACAATATTTGGTTCTCGATTTCAACTAAATATGAAAAAATAGTCTTGTTTCACTAATGCCATGAACAAAGAGTATATTTATATATGTTTTAATTAGATAAGCCACATGCTTATTTTTGTAATTTCAGTTTCTAATTAACTATTATTTTTACTGTTTTAAAATTTGTCTGGTTATTTATTTTTTAAGTATGCCATATATTTTGTGTTAAATTATTTTGTAATATAATTGATTTTAAAATATATTACACATAAAAAATCGGGTCAAGTTCTGAAAAAGTTCAAGAGTTGAAACCCTGCACTAAAATAATGCCGACCACTAAGTAAACTTCTTTTGGGATATCTCAAAACCTGGGATTTAAGTTTGTAACAATTTCACGAGCCAAGAAATTCCACACCATTAATGCTCGTCGTTTATTGTCAATTTAAAGTTTACCGTTTACAAATTAATTACAAAACTCGAAAATTGCCAGGGGTGCAATTTTTTATACATTTTGTTTCTAACTAACCTTGTTAAATTGAGAGAGTTTAATGTTATAGCTTGTTTAAAAAAAATATATGATATTATTGTTTAATAAATTTGATTATGAATATGTTATATATATTTATATATAATATATGTTAAATATCGTTCATTTTTTATATGTTTCGTTATATTTTTCTTGTTCGTTTCGTTTCATAGAAATTGTCCCATAACGTCAGGGTTATGGGGCAGTCGCAGTTATGAATCCCATAATATTGGCGAACATCGGTGGTTTTATAGCCGGTATATCCATTAATTTAACGACCTGGACGATTTTGTGCCACTGCAATGTATAAGTGCTTTCTATGGTACATGTACTATATTGAATATTATTAAATAATATAGTGAGAGCTTAAGATTTAAAATTGTTTTATGCGCCATTCAAAATATTAATAAAACATATTTTCACCAAATAAATACCATTGTTGAATATTAAATAGTAAATTTTGGTTGGCAATAGTTAATATACTGGCATAATAAAAAAGATTATGGAAAAAAATGGTTTAATAGTCATAAAGATTATTATAATATAAATTTGATAGTAGCTATGCAAGATTTTAGTAATTTATTTTAACCGCAAACTTTACATCATAACATGTTATAAATCTTATTAAATATATTACGTTAATTTAATATACAATCTAATTATTTTATATATAATATACAATCAATTTAAATACAAAAATCTAGGTTTTTTAGGTAAAAGGCTTGTGACAAAATACATAAAAGAGATCAATTATTATTGTCTTGAAGATCGAAAATAGTTATAATTATTTAATTATATTTTCGATAGATCATCACATATAATTGTTTTCAATATTATCCTAATTTCATGATGAATAATGGCAAATATGTATTATAAGCGGTCATATTTGTTTATAAATAAATGCAACTAATTCACAAACTGATTTCAATCGCATGTATCACTACTTAATTATAGGTGTTGATAGTGTTTTCTTTGTAACGTATTGGGCTAATGCATTTTACGTTTCATAGAAATATTTATAGTAATTAAAAATGAAAAAATAATAATCATGTCGAATAATTATTTTTAAGATAAATAAATATACATAAAAATATATTTCGCAATAATTGTACCATTGTAATACAATAGGTATTATAAAAGCACTAGACTGAAACTAAAGCTTAGAAATCGCTTTAGTCGTTTTAAGCTCCTATTTTATATATTATATACTGTTTCATAATAAAGCTTTTAAAAACTAGTTATTAAAAATAGCGTATATTTGTTTATGAAAAAGATTAATTCAATACAGCTTATTTAATCTTAGTCCTAGCTATATTATATTATATTATTAAGTCCTTGACAAAAAATTAAATCTTTATTTGGGGCTGTTAAATGGCTAATCGTAATATCTTCATATTTATTCGATTTAAATGTGTTTTATAAAGATATTATATTATGTTTTTTATTTGATTTGTTACCGCAATTTAGCACTGTTTAAAAGCTTTCGGTACGTTTTATATACTTAAACCCCGCAAGTATTTTTATTGTCGTAATTAGTTTTATCATAATTGTAGCCATTTTTTAATATTATAAACGTATATTTTATTTAGTTATAATAATAATGAAATAGATTTCGTTATAAAAATATTGAGCATTATTGTAATATCACCATTCATTCATTGAGAAATTCTGTGAAGGGTTCAATCATATAAATACAGATCGATGCTATTGAATATGTGGCCAAATTTCTCAAAAGAAAAATTTGAATGGAGAATAAAAATACGAGCTTCTGAAGATCACGAAGTGGAAAACACGACAAAGAAGAATTGAGCTGCCGAAGCTAGGAAAAATAATAATAAACAAGCTAAATAAATTGGAAAATTCCCCTGAGAGAAAACACTAGTGTGAAGTGTTAAATTGTAATGTTATTTTATTTTTACTTTTTACGCTTTGTTAAATATTTTTTAACAATTTGCAGACATTTTTAATTAAAATCACGATTAGTTTAAAACATACGGCACAACAAAAAAGCAAAAAAGTAGTAAAGTAATTTAATTAGAAATGAAAACGAACTTGTTATTAAAACTTACAGATGTTTATTATTTTATTTGCATATTTGTGATTAATGAAAATTATAATAATAATTTCACTTTTAATTATACATTCTTACAAATTTAAAGAAAAGCTTTTAATTGTGTAATAATTAATAAAGTGTACAAAAAATCGTAGACGTGGGAGTTTTAACTTAAGTTTAATAAAATATATAAATATAACACGCGCAAAGTAGATATTGTAAACATCTTTTTATAAACCATTTAAATCACACTCACACAAATAAATATGGCTTAAATAAACTATAATTAAAAGTAATATTTTTTTTGCTATTACTATAAGCTATTGATATCTGTTATTTTTTAAGAAAAATGACATATATACAGTTGTTAAATACGAACTTTGTGTATAAATATGTAAAAAGTACTCTTAAGCTGTTTAAATATATTTTTTACATATTCAATATATGACTCGACATTATTTGATGGCAAAATATTTCAGAAAGCTCACTCTTATATATTACATTTAAATTTTAAGTAAAAGCATAAAGTTATTACATTTTTTTAGATATGCATCAATCTTAACATTGTTAACATAAATTAACTCTATAAATTCTCCTGTAAATTAAATTTTATTCATATATTACACACGCGGTACTCGTATTATTGTATTAAAGCTTATATTTAATCATACCAGCCGACATTCATTGATTGATGAATTTTTCAGTTAGTGAATTGTGTAATCGAAAATGAAGCTTTTTATCAAGTTTTGTATAATACATTTCACTCAAATTCCCATATTATATTTGTAAGCTATAAATATTTTGTATAAATTATATCAAAAATAATTATCATTTTAATTATTTACCATCGATACTTAATAACCGAATTTTAAATTGGACAAATAATTTACTTCTGTATCTTAAATTAGCAAAATTGCTGAATTGCCACTGAAATTTATCATTATAAACGAAGCAAATTATAAAGACCTTCGTTAAAATTACGCATATGTAGCTATGATTAATTTACAAGGTGGCTCATAAAATACAAATGCTATTTCAGATGATGATACATAATAAAATAGTCTAATATACCTAATTCATACATTAAAAAAAGTGATTATTTATAACACATATTATGGCAATATATCGTTTGTTAGTGTTGAATTTGCTTTCATCAATTTACTTTTTGATGTCGCTATATTCTTAGGAAGTATGTGTGTTTAATATTTAAATTTTATATCGAGTCTTTTACATCACGGTCTTGTTTCTCAAAAAAACATGTATACAAAAAGAGGGTGTGTTATTTAATGATAAATAAATATATTTATATATAAATTATGCAACTCCAAAGGGAAAACATCAAAGTACACAATATACGAGTTTATTATTTTTCTACAAAATAGCACATATTCACTTTGTTAGTGTAGTATACATTATGTCGTACCTAACAATGTACTTGAAATATTGATCAGCGTTAAAAGGGCAGCTATTGAAGCACTTTCGCACCGTGTAAAAAGAAACACAGTGAGGAAAGAATCGATTTTTAAAAATGAACAACGCAGCTAAAACTCAAAGACAATGCTTGACAAAGTGGACTTCGTAGCACTTACGTATTGCTACTAATAGAGTTAAGATCGACTTTGATTTTAAATTTCATATTAACCTCATAATAAAATTCTTTCGTTTATTAACATTTGAATCATAGTATAGAAGGGAAAGTTTGAAAGCTCAGGTACCTGAGATATCCTTTTAGGCAGAAAAAGTTGAGCTCGCCGTCTGAATACAGAATGGCAAGTCGTGTAATTAAGACGAAATTACCGAAGTATCAGTTTTATATTATAATACCAGAGTATTTTATTTTGCACAAAAAATATAGTAAATATATCCAGATTAATAAAAATATGTGATTGCAAGGTAAAACAACAACGTATATTTTGATTATTTCAACGAAAACATATCACAAACGATTATATTGTTATGATATACTAGTATTTAATATGTACATTTATAAATTATGTCTTAAGAAATATATATAATTTGCGATAAAAATAAGATAGAGCATAAAAAGTGAATAATTAAAGATTTTTTCTATATACGTTTTCATACATATAAATAAATAAGTTGATTCAAAGTTCATAGATCTTTTCATCATTCAGAACTGCTACTTTAGTTCTTGTTCATCTTTGTTAACGTTTGTTATTATTTTTAACGGTGGTTGTTCTTTAAAGTCATAACATATTTCCGTTTAGTTCAAGCAAGATGCTTTCAATGATAGTCATAATAAAAGAGAAGTTATATAAATAATATTTTTCTATTATTTTGTATTTTACAATAATCATAAAAATCAATTCAAGTAATTTTATTTTATGTTTGATTAAAATAAAATATAACGCATATTATATTTTAAAGTCATTCAAACCTAATTTTTAAATGAATTATCAGTACTCATTTCCAAAAACAAAGATTATTTTTTTTACAACTTTATCAATACATTAATTAATTTTCAATTTTTTTTCCTCAGCCAAAGTGTAAGTGATATCGTAATGTTTTATAAAGCACTAAACCCTTAAATGATTGAAAAGTGAGACGGCTCAAATTAGCGAGTAATATTTTTAGTTAAACTAAAAAATATATTTTTGAAAAATGGGAATTGAATGTCAATGAAAAAATATTATTAAATATTGTGCTAATAGTTCCTAAATGTAATCGATTATCAATTCTGCGTAAAAGTTTATAGTTCAAGAATATTTTCAATATATTTTTATTTCCAGCTAGTCGGTCTCGCGAGTTGTATAATATAAAAATACCCATAGAAGAAGAATGAAATCCCAAATTTTATCCTTGAACTCTCTTTTATTTAATGAAACTTTTTGTATAGATCGGAACGAAAAGTGAAGCAACATTCCAAATATTCAACTTATTAACATATAAAGTAAACATTCAGTCTAAATATTTTGACAAACTAGACTACGGTATATATAAATATCTGTCAAAACATGGATATGTTTCTAGTACGTTATATCATGTTTTGTATCTCATATAAATTTGCAACACACCACAATACACACCACCTCATTTATAATTCATAGAATACCCTTCTGGCGACAAAAGCATCAAATATTAATATTCAATGTTGTATCTTATACAATACACAGGTAGGCGATAGATAAACATTTTTAAGACAATTTAAAGTTGTTGTATTAATCATTAAAATAATATTTAAATTTAACTTCATATTTTCAATAAATATTTGACATTGAATTTATTGGAGTCTAATTTTATATTAATAATATAGAGTATGACAAAATATTTAATTCCAATAAAAATAAACATAAAATAGAATCAGTGGTAAAAAATATAAAATCAAAACCATTTTAAATGAATTTTAATTACACAATCCAGTAGCGTAGTTTATGCACATATTGGATTGATTACATGCAACTTTGTGAAAAAGTCAATATAAGCATCTAATATGTACATAGTATATTATACCCAAAATACCAAGAGGGGCGTAATTTCAAATTCCCTAAAGTGTACTACAAACACACCACATATTCATACACACATACCTCAATATATTAAATTTCAAATTGAAATTCAATACAAAAGTCTATTATCTCTAATAAGTAAATTATTTGTATTATTATAAACATGAAAAAAATATCATTGACGAATTATATTTGAACTAAAATCGACACATATATGATATTAAAAATATTTAAAAAAAAAATATTTTATTTTAAACGACAAACAAAATAATCAAAGTATATTTTGAATAAAAAACAATTCTAAAACAAGTAAATAATAACATTGATATATATATATATATTTAAAATAAAATATTTTTTTCATTGAAATATAAATTATTTAAAAAATAATATATTTTTTAATTACTATCTACACATATTTTACTGACATATTTAATTTATAAAATAAATTTACTCACATCGTCTTGCGTCCTTCACGTGTGGTCTTCCAGAGAAGAAAACTAGTCACTTGTTGCAGTCAGCAGAATATCGATTGTTTGCTTGCGTCTTGTTCAGGCCAGGGAGCGAGGTTATGTGTACAGCCGCCGCGGGCTCCGCGACGCGGTCCGTCTCCGGCAGCCGCCTGTCAAGCACTGGCGGGATGCTGTGTGCCAGAGATTGTCCTGGACCTTTTTCTCTCCCACGCACGCATAAACACCGAGTCATCCCAAATATTTACCTCATTTTTTCGTTCCTACCCTCTGGTGCTTATTGTTCTTGTTTGGTGAAGGTATTCTTTTTTTGATTAATTATTGAAAAGTACCGGGAACAATTATTACCATGAGCTTTGTAAGTCCTAGCATAGCCAGTGGGGACAATTGGGTAAAACGCTTTGTATGAAAGTGACTTTAGCAAAAATTCAGAACGTTTATGGATAGTAAATATCAAACAATGTTTCCAATAAATTGTTTTCACGTTAAATATTAAGCTGCAAAAAAATCTAGTGAAATAAATTTACTTGCGATTCTTATCGGAATATATTGTATAGTATATGTTCTGATATTAACACAAGGTCATTAAAAAACATTTTTTAAACTACGTACACATAAAATAAAGTTAACTTTTAAAGGTAGTTTAATATTTTTATTATTTATTTTTTGAAATTCTTGTAAGAAGCGCCTAAATGTGCATCGAACTTAAATTTTTATATTTTATTAGTAATAAAACAATACTTACACATTCAGAATTAAACAATAATTCAGGTTAATTACGATACATATGTAAGTTCTTACTTTCCGAAAAAATATAATTGCACTTCCTCAAACTCTCAACATTAATCTCTGTTAAAATATTTATCTCTATATATCGTTAGTGGTAATATTTTTCTATAAGTTTATTTACCATACTACCACATATTCATTTTTTTTTACTGACTTTATTACATTTTACCGTCGTTTCGGTATGTATATTCCTGACATAGTCACGATTTATGTTTGACTGCCATTGCTTTAGCACAGTGCTTTCACTCACAGTCACACTCTAATTTTATTATGTTTTTTTATGATATTTGTATTGCGTTGTACAAATTGCAGCAAGTCTCATGCTTTAATATTTTATTTTTTATGTCAGTTTGGTTTTGAAGGTTGTGTAAAGTAAAAAATGACAAAAAACAGACGCCCGCCGTATACCCATCACGTATGTTGGTATGGATCAAAAGATCGCGGGGCACTTATCAACGGCTACCAGAATCGCGACCATCGCCCGCGGGACTTTATATGACATTTAATTATAATTCGCTTATTCAAAATGTCCATGTTGTATTGTATGCATTTTATGTACAAATATTGACATTAAGTATCCAAAACCAAAACTTATTTTATTTTAACCTTAATCTCTAGTGCTTTTTTATTCTAGCGAGCATATTTATTATTTTTAAAAGCGAAGCAGCCAAAAAATCTGCATCGGAGGAGATATTATTGTGATTCCGTTCTAGATTATGGCATCACCACCAGAGATTGAAATGTCGCCAAAGAAATAAGATAAAAAAGCGAAGTTTGCAAATCGCTCTAAAATAATAAAGCTAGATAGCCTGTTTCCAACCATGAAAAGATTACTAGGACCACCTGTTTAGGTATCCGTACTTAAGCGTTAACCAGTAGTAAAAAGCACTGAAAAAACTATCATTTTGTGTGTAAAATATGCGCGATAGACAATGCGGCTATTTGGTGCAAAAACCGCCATTGTTATTTATTTCTTGTTTTAACGAGCTTCAAAAGTTTTAAATTGCAGTTTCACTTCAAGGCGTAAACATATTTCATTGGATCATCAAGCGATATATTTGGCCCACTAACATCTGCATCTGTGATTCGGCAGAGACGTCTCAAATCATAAAGAGAAAATATGCGACATTCTGTTACATCAGCAGAGAGTCAGAGACGATTTAAAACTGACATCACGACGATAATTTCAACCACTCCATCAGTACTCATCCAACAGGATAAAACTCGACACGCCAGAAAAGACTTCTTGACTTCCAAAAGTCGCATTTGTGATACGAAACTATTTATCTACTATGGTAAATGTTACTAGCTTTTCCGTCGTCTACTTTGGCTGCAAAGTCGCATCTCTTCGGCCTCAAAACCTGAAAGGCTCAAAAGGTTCAGTTTATGCGCAACTGATATGATAAACTCAATAGCAACAGTCGTGGTCAGATTAACAGTCGCAAAACTACTGATGGTATAATTTGTATACTAGACATTGGTTTCGCATAGCCTATGAATATGTTTCAAAATATATATTTTTATTTTTATGTAATAAATTATATATTCCTAATAACTTTTTCTATGGGATTAGATTACTTATTTATCTGTGTGACATAAATACAACTTTGTAGTTAAACTATGAAATATTATAACCTTGAAATGTAAGCTTAGTGACATAATAAAATATTAATAGAAAATAAATAAAGTTACTTTTAATGTATGTTGTTTACAAAACTAATTTAGATGCCGTAAACTTAATTTTTAGTGAGAATTTACGTATGTAGGTCAGAACGCTAATCTATTAGCGGATGTCTAGGCTTAAAAACATACGCTAATTAAGTTGCTACAGTTTGGGAAAATTACTATTTTCCTTTAAATAATAGTCCTATGATTGACTTAATGAAGGAAAATTTCGTGTTTTAGTTAACGTTCAAGGTTAAATAACAAGGCTTTCTGAGACTAGCTAAATACTTTTTAACAAAACAATAGAGCTCAAATTTGCATATAAATACAGTTTGTCGTTTTATTAAAATGACCAGTAACCAGGCAACCTATTTTTTAGCGTTTCCGTTCGAAAGAATCTGTATTATTTTATTTTACTGTAGCAAATATAAATAACATATGTAGATATATTGAATAACCAAAATTACATATGATACTTATAATGTATCGTGTTGCGATCTTAATTTCATCTATTATATAGAATGTATGTAATTTATTCTTATCGTCACAAATAATGATGATAATAATAATTCTATTTCAGCTCCTTGACCTTAACCTTTACATTAGGTTAACTTGTTTGTTTGTAAGAAATGTATTAATTAATCTATAATTAAACATTTTTTATATATATAAAGCATATATTTTACAATATTACAATAATAAAATAATAATATATAAAAAAAAATCTTAAACTTTTCTGTTATATTTTCCCGTATTCAAAATTAACTTATTTCATATTACTCATGTTCAACAACATAAAGTTCAGAAGGCTGTCAAAAATTTAACAAGTAAAATATCAAGTTGTCTGGTTGTTAATTTAAAAGCAAATCTTTGTTGCACATGTAATATGTTGTGCTTGTATAGCTTATTATTCGCGTAAGTTAGATTATATTGTATAAAACAGTAATTTTTATATACATACAAAAGAATAGTTCAAGTTACAAAGAACAAACATTTCACGCTTTTAATTCTATTTTGTAATAATGAAAACGAAATAATGTCATTAATTAAAAGACAGTGTTGAAAGTGTCTCAAAGTTAGCACTTACTCGCTGAAATTTAACTCGCCTTTTGTTATTTTAGTATCGACAGGATATATATCATTTTTAAAGTTAGCGAAACGGTTTATGTTCGTTCTCGGGTTTCTTACGATGGTTTCGCACTATTGAAGATATTTTATTTGAGTAATAATTCATCCACCCTTATATCGCGCACTATTTTCAATAATAATATAACAATAAAGAATAAAAAATCGAAACAATGGAAACAATACAAATAATATACCACAACTGATACCGATTCAATTATATACCACGGATCTGGTTGTATTTATAAAACGTCTAGTTTAGTAATAATAATTTATATGGGTTCGAAACGATTGATAGGATAAAATAAATAAAAGATTTGTTTTTAGAACTGAAATAAAAGCGATATGTTTTTTTTATATTATATTTTTGTTATCACAAAGTTTTTCTTCAGATAACCATTTTTTATACACGTAGTATAAGATTAAATTGTTTTAAATATTATATTTTTATTTCGAGAGCATAATAATTATATATAATTAGCCAAATGAATGCCTTACAATTTCTTGTAAAAATTGAATGTAAGAATAATATTAAAACGCGTTAAAGATATTATATGTAAATTTTAAATTAAATGGTTTACAAATAATAGGTAGCAGATGTATTGCTTTCACGATAAAACTCTTTTTGCTCGTGTCTTTGATAGATTTACAATAATAATATATACAC
This sequence comes from Plectrocnemia conspersa, assembly GCF_051122295.1. NCBI lineage: Eukaryota > Metazoa > Arthropoda > Insecta > Trichoptera > Polycentropodidae > Plectrocnemia > Plectrocnemia conspersa. The sequence continues at coordinate 12,843,492 of NW_028277176.1, forward strand.
ACTTATTTTGGTTTACATATCATTTTAGAAGCACAGAGCGATTGAATGATCACACAATATCGCGTTATTAAACTCATTCGTGCCCGACATTCACTCGATCAAATATCAAAAGCGTCGTTTTTATCTCGTTTTCGTCTCCACTCTCTAAAATAATATAAATGCAAATCACCACCTAGTCGGGACGGAAATTATAGCGCATGATTCATGCGTTTATTGACAATCGCCCTCTAGTGTTGGAAAGTAGACGTTCAACATTCGGTTTATTAAATTCAGGTCACCGCATCTTAGTTATGCAGCTTTAATATCTGGGTATAAAATTAAATCGATTGAGAATACCGACAGTTGTCCGGATTTGCAATCTAGTCGTTCGTCATAAAATCGGTAGCTATGTTTTGACTATTATTGTAAATCTAAAATAATATGCTTCAAGCAAACCTTAATAATTGAAAAAAAAAACAATCAAAGTCTGACAACTTAGATATCTGTTTTAATTAAATGTAAACTATGCGTTATATAAATGTAATCGATAAATTCTGAACAAATAAATTTAGATTGAAGGTTAAGGTTAAATATATTTTTTGAATTTTTATAGTACAAAAAACATTGCAATAAAATCACAATGAGAACTATGGGTTCACGTGTGTTCTTGATATGTATGAAATCGGAAAACTTTAGTGTTAGAATTTGATAGAAATAATATATTTAGATATTTTGGTTCGTAGATTCGTGGAATTCGTTCGTAAGATCTTGTCTAAGGTATACGTGACAGCAAAACGTTTAAAATCTACAATTATAGATTTTCGGTGACCTCGTACCATCCCTTATATGAATACCTTGTTTATATATTTTATCTTTATTACCCTAGAGAAGTGGAAAGCCATAATACTCAGTTCGGATAAAATGACGTCTCTGCCAATACATTCTTCAACTCTAGAAAGAGTTCGTTCAAACGTCCATTGTCTATTTTATGCCACTTTATATTGTTGTTCGTTTACGTCTGGATAGATTTTCCTAAGTAAATCATTTATAAAACACGATTTAGTATTTGAATCCTATATGATATAATTATAATTTTAATTGAGCATCGCACATAGCTTTTCCTTATCTCACTGATAAATATTTTAATAAAATGAAGCTAGCTTTCATATAGTTATATCTATTGATTTTAAGCTACATTAATATATTTTAATTAATAAAATATATGTCGTTAAAAACAGAATGCTATCTGGTGTCTTAAAACTTACTTAATAGATTCTAACACTGGATTAAAATATGGCATAACATAAAAATCAACAATTATTTTGATATGCTAAATCCAAAAAAAAAATTTTACAGGTGTTATTTATTAGAATTCCTATTCAATAATCTCAAAGTAAAAGTATGCTAAAATTGACATTTTACCTTCTACGCTTACAGTCTAAACAATAAACAATTAATATCGGTTCCGGCACTTAACTAAAGCACATCTAAAAGCGTTTGACGGTTAAGGAATATATTTTTAATTAATTGAAAATGGTCATTTTCATCAGAAACGACGCCAGCGAGTGACGAAGGTAAACAACTTGATAGATGGCTTGGTTGCATTTAATACATTTTCACTTACTGTCTCTCTGTATGTATATATATATATATAAATAATTATCTTATAATACGCATATTTATTTTGAAATGTTATATTACTAAGTGTGTTTTTAAATGATGTAGACGTTTCGCAGAATTAAATTGATTGGTCAATATTTATGTTAAATTATGAAAAATAGTATCTAAAAAATTTAGGGGTCAATCTTTAGCATATGTATTAATAAAAGAAAATTTCCCACAAATTTAAGTGATGAATAGGTCTAAGAATTTATTATTCTAATAAACCCAATTATAACATACAAATAATAATAAAAAAATTGTTCACTATTTTTTTTACTAAAACTAATGCCATTATTTGCACGTATAAACAGATGGCTGTCTGTATTCAATATTCTCCTTATAATAGACTGAATTAAGCAAACAGAGACTTTCTGATAAAATTAACGCTCCACCCTAAATAATTTAATTATTATACTTTTTGCCCATATAAACTGGTATATTAAGATACATTCGAAATAATACGTATTAATATCCTTATTTTTGTAATGTTAATATAGATATAATATAAAATTTATATTATTAATATTAATAAAATACATAAAGACAGACATTTTTACAGAATAAACAATGTAAAGGTATTTATTTCAAGCAAATTCTAAAGACATGTTTACTGTAAATATATCGCGTGGGATTCTTTCATTTTTGGTTCTAAAAATATATTTTATTTAAATGTTTTTGTTAATTATAGTATGCCTTGTTATTGAGATACAAGCAACATATTATATATGGTAAGCAAATCTAAAAAAAAATCTAAAAAAACACAATGTAATATGCCTCAACATCTGGTTGGAACCATGTGATTTACTAATATTATAAATTAATTGTTAAAAAGGTAATTTAAAAAATATACATCGTCTCATTTAACATTACTTTATTTTTATATGGAATTATTTTATATACTAACTTTTTAAATAACTATTTTTTCATAGTACTTTTTATCATTTACTAAAAACGATGACTTTTACAGTGAGGTATGCAAATTTTCTTGGAAAATACAATCATTTTCTGTTGTTCTTAACATTGAGATTTTTGATAGTAAATGTTGGAAAAAACTGGTTTTGAGAGCGTGTGATTTTGCAGCTAAAATCAATACTGAAGTAGTTGGTTACTGCTTATTTAAAAAAAAAATATATAAATTAACACGTATATAGAGTGAAGTTGAAATAGAAAGCTTTGGAAGTCAAAGAGTCTTTGCTGGAGTGTCGAGTTGTATTATTGTCGGCTGTGATATGTAGTGATGTGTTCTTGTGATTATGCTAGACCATTGGTCGGCAAACTTATTAGCCAAAGAGACAAATATGTACATTACAACGATTAAAAAAAATTAAGAGCCAAATCTATTTATTAATTTAGCAAACCTCTATTATAATTTTCCAAATCAACACAAAGACCATATTTCCTTATTTTTTAAATCCGGCGCGTCTTGCGCGAATGCCCGTGAATATTTGTGCCAGAGCCACACTTATGGGGCCAAAGAGCCGCATGCGGCTCCGGAGCCGCACTTAGCCGACCTCTGTGTTAGACCATTCGCTGATGTGTCTTGCGCTTTGAATTTTTTCATTACAGCAAGGTCACTTGTTCGCGCTTTATAAATATTTAAAGCGTTTCAGCATTAGTAATTGCATTAATTAAGAAGATTTTTCCACGATATACGTACTTTAAATTATATAGTAAAATTATTAGTATTAAATATAATCAGCGTCAGAATAGTTGATATTTTGAAAAAAAACATTTTTTATTTGTTATTTTAAAATTTTTTGCAAACATTTATGTCAATTAAATTCATATTAAATATTCATTAAATTATTAAGTATGTTTGATAAATAAAATACTTCATTTTGTGTGAATTAAAAAAAAACATCTAAGTATATATGTATGATATATATATATATATATATATATATATATATATATATATATATATATATATATATATATATATATATATATATATATATTAAAAAAAACCTTAATTAAATACGAAGTAGTGAACGATTACTACAACTGCGGTCGAAATGTGTTAATGTACTTAAGTGGCAATCCTTTTTGAGGTCAAACTTTGAGGGATTAAACAGCCTTTGCTAAAATTTTGAACATACTTAAGCAATAAATATTATATTTTCATGCTTCAAAATGAAAAGTAAGTTGTTATTTGAAATGTTCTCACGTATTTATCTCTTTCAAAAGTGGAATAAAAATCAACATATACGCAAAAAAGGGCAATCGAGCAGAAGTAATCACGTGCGACGGACAACATATAGCCCATCCAAAACACATGTCCTTTACTCACACAATATTACCTACGATCGCTTTTGGGAACAATTATTGAAGCGTAATGGAGCAAAGGCACGACATATTGTATATTATATATCTGAATCGTAATACAAGTATATTTTTTCCTTCGCCAACAAACCGTGATTTCCTACGATTATTTACACGGACACGCGTTCAAGAACTATTTGTTGCAATCAGGAAAAAGTGCTTTTAGATCACATAAATGTATTTTACTACCAAGAGGTCGTTATTGTCATAATTTGTATAATTGCCGCAGCATTAGGCTCAAGATGTTTAACCGGTGGATCATATAATAAAATTTAACTGGTGCTAAGCAGAATTTCACTAGTATATTTGTAAGTATATTAACTAACTGTATTTTTATTTAAAACTCGTTAACCTTAAGCTTAAATCGTCGATAACTATTTACTTTACAGGAAGGAAAAGAACTGTGTTGTTCACATTTATATATTAAAATTAAAATAAAATCTATACTTTTTGATTAATTTTCACACGAGTGTTTTATTTATAATTCACAAACAATATTGAAGTTACGTTTTGTATTGTCTTTTTTTATAACTACTTAGTATTGTGGAGATGTTAGATTTTTGTAGCATATAAATCAGAATACTGAGACTAAAATAATACTATTAATATGTATCTACATATATAACTATTCACTTCGTTATCAATCGCCGTGCAAATTAAAATAAAATTGTAGCTCTAGAACCCAAAAAAGGTTTATCGAATTCCGTATTTCACGTTGGTACAAACCCTTAAAATAATTTTACCTATTTCCGGTGTATGGTCATCGCTTTAATTAAAGATTTTAAATTAACCATGGTACAGTAACCATGGTATTAATATGACTTTTAAAATGTGAAAAATATATGATATACCAAGTTTTTGCTCTCTATAGAGAAACTTTTAATTCAACACGTCTATTGATTCTTCATAATTATATTTATTTATGCATAGAAATTTTGTTGGTGAGCAGTTGCAAGGACTTTTTAATATTATTCAATATCAATTGTAATGAATAATAATTAGCTTTAGTTTCGATAATATTAAAAAAATACAAACTTTAGTTTATAATATAAGTATAATAATCGTTTTTTTATGAGAACAAAATATTGATTAGAAATACAATAAAAAGTTAGCAATACAGCAATTTTCCTTGTTATTAAGGATTGTGCTAGTTTCCAAGAATACAACTATTATATTAATGATATATTCGATGTTATGTTAGGCTTAGTTAGCTATTTAACGATACTCGTTCATAAAAGTAATAACTTCGATTCATAATAAAACAATTTCAGTTAGTTCGAGTTTTAATAAATATACTATTATTGTTTCATGTATTATGTATAAATAAAAGCTATTAAAAAAACAATTTTTATTAGAGTGAAAAACAACGGAGAGAACTTAAAAGTAAATATTAACCGAAAACACTTTACATGTGTTTCTTTAAAATCGCTCCTTCATTGCTGAGGATCGTGTAAGATATTATTAACATATGTTTCATCTCAAACGCATTTAGTTTTCTGTTATCTGTTGCATTTATAGTCTATGTTTCAGACGTATTAAGGCATATGATGATTATTAGGGATCTTACCAAACGATTTTTCTTTTTTTGCGGATATATGTTTTTTGGAGACGTCTTTCCAAATTTTTACGATATGAGACATTGCACTTTTGTTTATTGCTGTTACTTTCTGATTTCAAGTTCGCAACTTTATTACAGATCCAAGATACATTCATTTACTATCTTCACTGCTCATAATTGTTTTTAAGACTTAGAAGGTTGCTTTTTCTTTTTCGACGTGGTTTAATAACTCAGGCATTTAGTCAGTGGTTCTCGTTAACAATGTGGTGTCATTGTTGTAACTCAAGTTCGACATTTTTTCCTTCGATTTATATGCCGCCATTCTATTAATCCAGTGCTCTTTCAATTTAATATTATCCGTAGAAATTAAATAGGTCAGGTGATCTTGTCTTACTTCTTTTCTAATTTTAAGCTTATTTAATTTTTCTGTTACCACTGATATACTGCTGTAGTATATGCTTTAGATACTACCATAGGTTACATAATTCTACCATAGGTTACATACATAATTCTAAAAGCAAAAAGAGATTGTAAATAATAAAATAAATAATCAAGTGGTTCAGCATATAACCTAATAATTGAAAATAATATTGGTTCATTTAAATTTTAAAATTATGAAACGTCGTTTTTAAGATTAATTATTATCTTACAAACAAACTTTTTAAAACCTTTTCGCCGAAGGGTGAAATGAACCACGCTTTGAATGGAGATCGTTAACCTTATCTATCCCAGGAACAGTTTATTTCTCAACACGGTCCCGAGTTTATTTATTTTGACCTCTTTGTTCGTCGGTCGGTATAGTTAGTGGGCCGAGCTATTACGTAGATCGAAGGTAGCAAGCAAAGAGAAAGAGAGAGAATGAGAGAAAAAAATAAAAGTTCTTCGTAGATTTAAAGTAATCAATCTTGTAGAATGAACAAGCATCTTCACACGTAGACCCACACGTTGTTACATTAAAGGGCCTTTAACCCTTGGAGCTTTGCCAATTACACAATTCACCATTTGGTTCCGATCGGATGACCTGAATCGATCATGTTTTTCTAGCCACTTATGTTGAGAATTATTTGTTATAATATCTATAAATAAAATGCTAAAAAGCGTTTTTATTTTTACGATAATCTATAACAATTTTTTTGTATATTTTATTACATAAACAAACGTAATGAGCATAGTTACCATTTATTTAAATTGCGCGATATCAGTATTGTTGTAATAATATTGAGATAAAACTCATTCCAAATCAGCGATGGCTTGTCTTGAGTTTAAAATAAAAAAAATATGCCTCAATCACTTTGACTTGTATATTAAAACTTAGAAAACAAAAACTTTATCGTGCCCGGAGATTTTCCTTTGATCTTAACAGTGCTGAAATATTATAATTCAATTATATACACAGAGTTTGCGATAAAAAAATAAAAGAGATTTGCAATTATATTTATATATATATATATATATATATATATATATATATCACGATTTTCACTTACTTTCATTCTATATTTCGACTGCGATTCTCCAGCCATGATCACGAATTATTCGTTACGGAAAATTCATTTGATTCTGTCACTCAGTAACTAACCCGAAACTCTTGGAAACGTCAGACACTCACATACAAGTAAGATCGCGATGGCATCCGTAGCCAATATTGATCATAAATATGATTTATACATATAATAACTATGTATCTGAGAAATTTTTAAATACACTATATATAAAAACTAAATTAATTTTAAGGAAAAAATCTAGACTGCAAATATTAATTAATAGTAAACGATAAAGTAAAAAATGCAGCGGTTATTCTAAAAAATTTAAAAAACGTTTAAAAATTTACATAATATATTAGTTTTATAAAGTTAATCATCCTTGAGCTTTAAACGCTATGTTTACCCGTGATACTTGTCGAGTCCGTTGGGAATTAGTTTACCTTGACGGTTGGTAAACATCGAGGATAACAAGAAGGCCTTCCTAGTTTTCCAAAGCTTACATTGAGAAATGGGTACATTTTATGCACGAACATACTTCTTTTAGCAAGCTTATTAAACAAAATATTTTGCTTATATCGAACGTGTAAATTAAAAATAATATTTTATTTGGTATGAAATATTTACACAACGTTGAAATAAACTATGAAAAAACATTAAACCTGAAACGATTCTACCTTTTTGCGAATAATATTTTTATTATGTTGAAAAAATAACAACAGGAGCGATAACAAAACAACATTTTTTGCCACAAAGCAAGTTGATTCTAGCTGAAAAAACTATAAGCTGTTCTCAACTGTGTCAATAACGGGATTAATATGTTAGTATTTTCACTGAAAAACTTCATACAAAAGCAAATAAAATATATACAGTATTTTTATCATAAAAAAATCAAAACATACATGTCTGTTAATATTTTTTGCTCTCTGTCAAAACTCGTTAATTTTGTAATATTAACGATGAAGAACACTCAATAGTGTATCAAATACACTTTCCGCGACAGATTATCAAAACGAGAAATAACTCCTACTTAGACACGTGTCGTATATTTAATTACTTTAATGCAACAATTTTATATTAAAAACAATATACAAATCAGTGAGAGAAACGATCAATAAAATTCCGTTGTCCACATATCAGAAGAAACCTTAAGAGACTGATGTAAGGCAATGCTCTCGCGTGCCTGCTATTTAATGGGTCATTCGAGATTTCAAAATAATTAAAGCAATTAGAAGCATTTAAGCAATCGGATCAGTTACTGATGCAAATGATATTGACATCATTGTCCGTTCCAATTTAGCATATGTGAAGGCATTTCAGGTACTACTGCATAAGAATTCAAGTAAAACATGTATTTGTCGATGACTAAAACTGGTCTTATTATTGTAATGGCAAATGTTTAAATGCAAAGTTGTTTATTAGATTGAGTTCTATAATATGTTTAAAAAAAGTGCTTATCTGAATTTAATATTTTGGAAAATATTTGAGACGTTAACTTTTGCCTAAGAGGTTTTAACTGGATCGATAAAATTTGCAATTTGTATAAAATGGCAAATGTTTAAATGTAAAGTTGTGTATTAGATTGAGTTTTATAAAAAGTTTAAAGTAAGTGTTTATCGCAATTTAATATTACAAAGGAAGGATAGATACAATAAACTTTTTTACAGAATCAATGATAATTTTTTTGTATGACAAGTTATAAAAATCAGCATCATTATTCTGTTTTCTATTAAACTATCGCATTTTGCTCAACAGTCATATTAACTGTAAATATTCTAAAATTTTAGTTACAGCCGTCGTTAGTAATAGTATTCGAGGAACAACATTATTTATAAGCTGTATAATTTATTTTATAAGGTTTAATCAATAATTTTGCTACACGATATGTACATATTAAATTTATAAAGTTAAACCATACTTGATTGAAATATGAATAAATATATATATATTATTCAGAAAAATTCGTAATTTGCTCGTAGAATTGAGATAATTTGTAAATTACTAAAGCAATGGAAAATCAGCAATAATACTAATTTGTGTACATACATATTGGTGTTTAAGGCAAGATTATTTTTATGAATTTCGTTTATTGTTAAATAAAACAATTTCATTCTCGAATAAATAAATAAACAGTACACAATGTTGATATTTATATTGAATTTTCGCTGAAAGCAGTTACAATAAGGGCGTATTAAATGGAAGAAAACACTTGATACTAACCTGGGTTTATACAACGCATCTTTTCCGGGGAAATATGAGACTTTAATTTTACTTTCCAAATTATATTTTGTCAGAGAACACCTCTTTGAGGGAGCGTAATGTATTTTATTTCGTTTCAGATCAATTCCTGAACTCGCTTCAAGGCACAACGCCATTATTATGCAAATTTGCCTTATGTTTATATTTATAAATGTGCGTAAGTAAAAATCCTTTATAGTTTAAAGCATATTAAATTATATTTTTTTTATGTAATATTACTGATTCTGTTGAATAGTTTTAATATACTTTTTAATAATTTCTGTCTTTGACACAGCTATGATATACTTTGTTTTTGAAAAATAAGTATATTGCTCTCAAGTAATTAGATAGCTTTAGATATGAATCAATGATCACAGAATTAAATAAATTGCTTTTTCGCTCAATTTCATACTAAATTAAATATAATAATAGAATATATATACACATGTATATGAGTATGTATTTTTACTTTATTTTAATTACAACCATACTAGTTGAAATACCAGGTTAGTATTACAGTTTAGAATATCTAAAGATGTTTACAGGAATCATAAGCAAAGAGATCAAATATGTGCGACCTTATGTATAAAAATATGCTTAGACCTACTAGAACATAAAAAGTAAATATTTACATACACATAACATAATGAACTTTTACATAGGTATGAGATTCATTTTTTATATTAAAAGTACATCATTAAATGTCTTGCTTTGTAAATATTTGGATAAGGTACCTACACATTTACAAGAAAGAATATATATTTTATACATGGGATAGCATGCATAATTTAGATGAACATAATACTATGTGCTCTTACTGTCCTTTTTATGCTTATATTATGAAAAAAAATCATTATTACCTATTTAAATCATGGATTCCACACAGGTCGATCCCGTAGCGGAATTTATAAGTTGACCCTGAAACAATATTTCACCATAATTTGATACTACTAATAAAAAAAATCTCATGCGCAAAATTGAATTTTATAAATCGTATGTAACCATTATATGGCATATTGGCAAAAATAACTTATATTGATACTATGTTATATGTTTCTAAAGTAAGTACCGTTACATTTTTGTATACATTTATTTAAATATATACTCGGAATGCTTATTATGTTAGCTCCTTGAGACATATGAGACGATGGCTGTACATGAGTAGCAGAACAACGAAAGCAAAAAGTGTGATTAAAAGTAATATAACTCACAAAACTATTAGTGAATACGTGTTTTAATTTGAGCTTTGAATATAGTAACTTCGTGTAAATCATAAAACAGTTGCGAGAAAATATATAAATAAAATATATATGCCATGTTGCGGACCAAAGCATATGCTAAAATTAACATTTAAGCTATATACAATAATTAATATTAGACTGGGAAAAAATATAAATATACATAATAAAATATTGGGTATTAAGCTAGTTGACTTTACTAAGTTATAAATATGCTTGTTAAAGGCTAGTGGAATCAACATTATCTAATTCTGACCAATTAATAAATGTTTAAACGATGCTCTTAACTTTGGTTTCGCTGTTTTCGAAATACACTAAAATATTTTTATAACTATACTCTAAAAACATATGTATTCATTACCTAGAAATGGTAGAATTTTAATATAATTAATGCGATAAACATTGTAATAAGAATCGAGTCTTTAAAAAAATGAAATAAATATATCTAACTAGTCAAATTTTCAGTTCACATTTTTTCGTGAAAATAATGTCATATATAAAAGTATAATATAATACTAATTTGACATAAAGAAAGTATGTATGATAATAGAGTTGCGAAAAATAATGACCTTTCTTGTTTTTATGATACACGCACATGTTATATTTAATTATAAAAATAATTTCAGTTTATAAGTTACAATTTACTATGGAAATATTATTCTATTAAACTTTTTGATATTCGCACATGAGATAAGAAATTTATAGTTTAATCTACTTTGAGGTGGTTGTTTAGAATTATAATATGTATTTTATTTATAAATTCCAATATCTTCCACACGATTGAAATATTAAAACACCTAAGTTGATGTAGAATTTTAACTCCCCTTCCAATCTACAATATAAGTAATTGCTTTAAGCAAAATATATTATGCTAATGCTGCATTTTGTTTGCGTACGTGTATATGTGCTTTATATTAGATTAACATGACGCACCAAACTAAGCAGTAAGGTCATAATTACCCGATTTTAAATTAATCAAAAATGTCAGTAGCTTTCGTTTCGTAAATTTTAGACAAGTGAGTGAAGTGTGCCAATCTGAGCACTAAGGCCACGTTTAAGGGTTTTTGTTTTACATAAGCCCATCTAGCCCCACGATAGAGCTCGCCGACTTTTGCCTTCTAAAACAAAAGACACGATAAGAACTCTCACAAAGCAAGACACTCGTATGTTTACCTCTGAAAGGGCAATCTATTCTCGTTTTCAAAGCTTCCCGCTGAATCACTCTGAGCTCGGATACCAGCTGTTCTAGACACTTTATTTTATAATTTTGATAAATAAATATAAACCCACAATTTAAATGAGTCGAAATTGAATAAATTATACAGCATATTATGTGTATAATTTATATACATATGTGCACCGTCAAATCTAGACTCTATAAATTAAGTCCTAAATGATTTTATTTTAGATTTTTTTAGCAGCCCTTTATTTATATTTAAGCTTCACAAAGGTTAATGAATTAAACTCGCATGTGCTATTTTGGCACCCAAGTTTAATATAAAACAACGCTGAAATTTTTTGTATTTTTTATGTAGTTAATACCTAGCAAAAGAATTAAAGAGTTATGATGAAAAGTCAAATGAAACGATGTTATTAAAATTGTGTGTAAATTTTTCGATTTTTTATTTACAAAAGTAAACGTAGCTTTATTTTTATAATCTGGAAAGATAAAGCATAAAAAATATCCCATAAAATTCGTATCACAATCATAAGCAAATAAGCTACAATATATTTTTTTAATACCATGATCTGAAATTGTGTTTATAAGAATTTACATAAACAGTAATAATAAAAAGTTACAACACAAGCTAATACCATAGCTTAATAAAAACTTAAGTTTTTATTTCAGAAATAAAATTTAATGGAATCTCAGTATATTTAACCGATTTTATATACCCTAAAAAACACTTATTATCTCAAGATTTTCCGCAATATTTAATTAAATTTTAAATATTTTATATTTTTTTATGTTTTACTGTGTAATAAATTAGGCAAACGTTTTTTATTGAACCTAAGTCATTTGTTATATACATACAAAAGATAATCGAGTAAGTTATTTATTAATATATGCTTTTACTAAGTAAAAGCATTGCCAACTTAATATATATTAATTACTTTTGCAAAACAAATGTTGTATCGCCTTTTTAGTCTAGCTGGTAACAGCGCATAGTAAAAAAGGCAAAAATACACAAAAATCGCATATTTTTTTTACTTTTACAGCTCAATAAAGTAGTAAGAAATATTAGAAAGTTAATATAATAATAATCGCAAAGTGAAACTCGGTACTTTTGAGATAAGATAACAAAACTTTTTACCGCTATATTAACTAAAAACCTGCCCTCAATTATAGACTCATATTTTATAGAAGATATATTTTTAACTCATCTAAAAATCAGACTTAACGATCACAACATTAATAACCTTAGTTTTGTTAGTAAATAATTTTTATGTTGATTAAAATATAATATTAAATTACCAAAATTGATAAATTGTATGGCTAAAATATTTCAATTAATTAATCGTCCTTTCTTATTAATTCCAATTTAAAATTTGATTTTCATACTTATATGAAGACAGATTTAATCTCTAAATCTTAAGATTGAATATGTAAAACCCTAATTAAAAATAAGAACAAATTTCAAAATATTAAAAGTCTATCATCACATAACAGCTAGCTGTAACAGGGCACCGATAACTAAAATAGTGAATATAATTATTATAATATTTCATTAAATATGTATTGTAAATATTTTCATTATATTATCTTCTCTGCTCTATTTAATAATATCTAAATATATATATGAAACACTACGCGTTGAAGATTATTCTAAATGTACAAACATCCCATTGTTCTATTTGAACTAATTACTATATTTTATATAATAAGTCCTTTGATCTAGTTCTAGAGCTTTGACGTAAGACATAAAAGCAGATATTATTATGGAGATTAATATTTTATTTTATAATATAATATATGTATATATATACATATTTATATTTAATATTATTTACTAATATATATATATATATATATATATATATATATATATATATATATATATATATATATATATATATATATATATATATATATATATATATATATATATATATATATATATATATATATATATATATATATAATATTAAAATCGCAGGATCCATCGCAATTAGAATTAACTGTTCAATATTTCGGCAGTAATACTCCTGTCATAGTCACGAATTTTCAAAAAATGTCGCTCTCGTCCTTGACCTTGTCATATATTGACGCACTTGCGATGGGTTAGGAATAATGCCCTTCATTAATTGTTTTTTTTTGCAGTGGCCGCATCATTTGTGTCCGTATTAATGTGTTTGTTTAATTGTGTGGTGATTAGATCGGTGGTAATTTTATGTGATTTTGTCGCTCTAATCGATTCCGACATCGGAAGCCAGAACTTTGAGTTCATTACGCTATCATCTTGAATGTTCAACGCCATATTTTTATGGACTTAAATTTTCACTGCTTCGCTTTTTGTGCGAACAAACGGACTTTTTATATTAACAATAGTCCTCGTACTATTGAAGTCGATTTTGAAGTCTTCATTAAAATGGTCTATGGTCTGCCAAAGCAGAATTACTCTTCAACTTTTTGACTGCAATTTTGTGTTATTTTTGTCGGTTTGCGATGCGTTTATTTGATTGTCCTATATAGTCTTTATAGCAATCTGCACACAAAATTTGATACACTCCTTGGGATTTATTTTTTATTATATGTTTTTCCATTGGGAAGCATCGAACCAATTTTGTTATTAGATTGAAAAATCGGTCGAATATGATGTTTCAACAAGGTTCTTTCGATATTTTCTATTACCACTTGGATGTGCGTGTCCCATGTATAGTTCTACTTCCTTATTTTCTATTTTGTTGTCCTTAAATTTACTTTTTTGAAGACATTCAACTGAAGCGCCGAACTCGAAATATTGACGCTCAACTTTATACCATGAATCTATTTTATTCTACAATATAATTAGTTTTTAGCCATATTTTAGTAAAAAAATAACATCTAATTTAAATAAAGAAAGAAATAAATTTATACACATATGTACTTATTGCCTAATACTAAACCATTTTAATTCTGCTAGTATTTTGAGGATCTCAACATTATATACGTATTAAAAAATAAAGCTTCGTAAAACTTTATTTTTTAACTTGTCGATGAACAAAAAAGCGATGAAATGTATTTTAAATACAGATATAATGTTGAGATCATCAAAATACTAGCAGAATTTAACATTAACGTTAACATTAACTATCTTTAATTGAAATATTTTTTTAACAAGTTTCTTGATATTTTAATGAATTCAATTTCTTTACCATTTGACTTTACCTTAAATCATTTAATTATTACCTTACAAGTAATATTCATACTTTTTAAATGTTGCTTCTTTTAGTTATTCATTAAACTATTACGTTATTATATTCATTAACTATTATGTTGTTTATGATGTTATTATTACGGTGCATGTAGCAAAAGCACGTCAGCTGTACCGTTGTTTTTAGATTAACATTTTGCTATTATATTATTAATTATAATAATATAATATTATAATATTATCAATGTCTTTCGTATAAAGCTTTCATTTTGTTCACAAAGTCACATTAAACGTACTAAATTTCTTTGGAAATCTAAAACCCCGACACGACACTTAAGAAGAGGACTGAAAACGACAGAAAATAACAATGAATGTCGAAAAGATTCTAATATATTATATCTACTTTGTAACTAAAATGTTATTTAAATTGTGTACTAATTTTTCTTTTTATGAAACACGTTATGTATTATGGTGTTCAATATTGAAATACTACGTACATACTATTATTTTGCTAACCTTAATATAATAATCAAACAAGATAGATTAAATAAGAAAGTGCATCTTTGCTTGTCTCTGTTAGAACTATTCTATTCTAGAGAATAAAATAATATAATGAATATTTTAATGAAGAATATAAAACGATTGTAAAAAAATCAACTTACATTATTAAAGAAAACGGTAACTATGTAAAAAATAATTAACAAAAGAATGTATTTTTAGTTTTTGATACATAAGAATCTATTTTTTAATGAACTACTACTAAACAAATTAAAACATAGCTACTAATCTGCACGCATTATATCATAAATTATCAAAAATTTAAGGTATTTTATATTCAGACCTTTGATATTGTAAATCCGCGTAATCTCTTATATCCGTTAACCGTACCGCATAACATAGGCATAATTAACCTTAGGAGATTTTGTGTAATGTTAACAATTAACTTCATTAAAATATCCTTATTGTATTTACATATTTTATGTAATACACACATGCACACGTGCATACAGTATATTGTATTATATAAATTTGAAACATAATCTCGTTATCTGAATACATCACTATATCACGATTAATTGATTTGATATTCACCACGATATTCATCCGTGAGATTAGGAGCAGCTAGGAAGCTCCAATTTGTGATAATTAAATATAATTATAATTATCTAATAATCTTTCAGATACAATTGACACAGTTCTTTTAATGGTACATATACATCAAGAGACACGCCATACATGCGTCTGAATTCCAGCGAACTGCACCCACGAATCTAGCAACTGACTAAAAAACGCTGCATTCCTACTAATCTCTCGCACGTGCGGAGTGGGTATACAGTTTTCGCGCACGAAGGTGTATATTATGCGGTACAAAACCGAACTAGACTATACATTGTACGACCTGTACTCTTCACATTATTCATTAACTTATACCACTGACCAATTGTGCTAGTATATAATTACTTTAATTATTACACTGCATAACAAAAATATCCACTACTTATCTACCAAGATTAATTAATTATTGTATTCTTATAAATAGAATTTATATACAAATCTGCTCCAATATTTTTTCTTTATTAGATCTCGTTTCTTCTTGACATCGATTTTATTTCTGGTATATGAATATATGTGGGCATAAAATGCGTAAATAGAGGGTAATAATAAATATGTTTTTTCAACAATCAGTCAACCACGATCGAATTGTTAATGGATACTGTCAAGTATATTAATCTATGAAATGATATACCCGAATATAGACAATAGTGTCTTTCTGTCATAAGTGTATGTCAGATTAGTAATTATAATATAAGATTAATATATAATTTAATTTATCGAAATCCTTCGCATATATTTTTAAACATGGCAAACATTTTTGTCGAATTGCCAAAGGCATTGAAAAATGCTAGAGATCAGTGCTTTATGTTTTTTAGACTCCAGTAAATATTGTTGATGTGTACTTATTGTATCAATTTATAACATACACGTGTTACGTACACGTGTATAAATAATATTATATAATGCCACAATTGCTGCGTAGTGAACGCAATTTTATGTAATGTATATAACATTAATAATATAGATTAATTTAAAGCAAAAAAACACAATTATGTATAAAGTTAAAATGGCTAACATGTTTCTAATACTTTATGTTAATATAATAATATTATATAAAAAATAAATCTCAATATATAAGTAACGTCTGACTAGTAACAATATATTTTCAATTCTTAAAGAGAAATATTTTTTCAATAATAAATGGTTAATTAATAACTTTTAATATAAAATTAATAATTATAAATTTGTTACGAAATGCTATTAAAATTAGCTTATAAGTATAAGAGATATATTTGTAAAAATAATATACGCACGATAAGCACATAAGAATCGTTTTAAGGGCAGACTTGAGACTTCTATGATGTTGGAATTAAGAATATCGTACATGTGCTGCAAAGTGATATTATAAAATGTTTTATCATTCAATAAAACAATCACATAGCTTTGTAGATACAGAAACAATATGAAATAATTTGGTTTGTTTTGATAATAATTCTATCTACCTTCATATATAATTATATTTGTATATTATTGTATTACCAGCAAATACTCTACATAACGTTTGTAGAAGCTGCGCTAAATTAATACCTATCACTTCCTCTCGTGTTATTACACCGTTCTGCAAACTAATCATATTATTATTCAAATGTAGTATGTCTGTGAACAGTTTCCGCGTTTTGATACCTTTCCCAGAATTTAAGGCTATTCAAACTAAAATGGTATAACACACCATGATCTAATGACTGTAATTAAAGTTATAGTTTCGTGTGTATGATCATAATGTTTAAAGTCAACATAGTTGAATTTTTACCCTAAAGTGTAATACGAAATTAGCATTTATATTGCCGTGTCGTGTGAGCAAAAATATCACTTTAACGCTAATAATTTCCAGCTATCTCCGTAAACAGCCGCGCTTTCAACTTCGGCTATTTACAAAAGCCACTTTATTTAGTGTATGTGTTTATTTACTTCATAGTTTCCGTTATTAAAATTCAGTACTTTCGCTACGGCTCTAATAAGCCGAAAGGGATAATCGGCGACCCTCGGTGCGACTAGAATATTAAAATTAAATTCCGAAGCCGTATATTGAATGAAATGTGTGAAGCCGTACTTTTTAATTAAATTTTGTTTAATGCATATGCATTAGTATGTTAAGAGAGTTGCGCGTAAATCCCAACAGAATACTCCCAACAGAAATGTACACTCAAACTTCGTGGTTAATTAGTTAACATTGCAATTGATATTTTTAACGATACAAAAATGTACATAATTAAATATCTTTATCGAATTTTAAATAAATATACAATAAATTACAATGTATAATATAATTGAGTAAGTGTATTTAAATAAATTTTAAGTCAAAATAAATTTTAAAATATAAAAAAATATGTATAAAGATCAAGTGTTGTGAAGATTTATACCGACTTTTTAAAGTGACAATTATAAGTTTGCTGCGAACAAGTTAAAATATTCATGGAAAAAAAATTCTGTTTTATCATCGTTAAAAATATTATTTTTGAGTTTTTATTAATAACAACTATATGTATACGTATTTCATTATAACTATTTAAAATTAAATACATATCTAATCTTTAAAGGTTTTAGAGGCAGAAACATTAAAAATTGTCATGGAACACTGCCTAGAAAAAGCTCGGCTCTGTGAAGTTGAAAACGAAGGGCTTTTAATGATATTATATTTTATAATTAGTTTATAGTAATATCTAAAAATATAAACATATATAATTAAAAAAATATATATATTTAATAGTTAAATAAAATTAAAAGTATTAAAATATCTCAATGTTTTATTTATTATTCATGTTAGTAAAACTCATTTAATTTTTTAAATTTATAATAATAAACAACTTCTCATATGTACAAACTATGATATTAATAATATGCGGTTTTAGAGCCACCCAAATATCTGATTAAAGATTAAGTCTACATACATATATCTTAATCCGATTTAGATCGAATCAATACTAATTTCCGGCAAATCGGAAACTCGATTAGTAATTCAATTTAACGTCGCACATAATGCGGTTGATGTTTGCTTTTACCTCTTAACTTTTGCATCTAGTTTTAACGAAGGGTATTATCGAGGGGGTGTTAGAAACTCATCATCTTCTGATAATGTTTTGAGCTCTCAAATTAGTCTACATATGCATCAAAGTTCCACGTTCCACCACTAACGTTATTTGCTGTGACGTAAAGAAATTGTTTTATTATTTCTCTCAATGGAGATGTCTGTGTTATTATGTTTATAGATCGTGACATTCATTGTGTTCCGGGAAAAATAATTATTTTATATGGCTTTAAAGTGATTTTCGATTCAAACCCTACGTCTTTTAAATTTCCTAGCAAATGAAAAAATGTACCAGGTGAACGTATTTTTTAATATTTTTACAAAGATATTTATACTGAAAAATAAAGAGGGCGATAAATATATTTATACTGAAAAATAATACATAAGGATAAGAAATAAAAATAAAGATAAATATATTTACAGTGAAAAATAAAAAGAGCGATAAAATGCACACATATTTTTTAAATTATACAAAAGTCACTGATAATAATTGAGCTGTATTAAAAAAAATACTACAATTTTCTAGTGAAAAGCTTGTATGAAAGATTAAATAAAATATTTTTCTATTTTAAACCATTTATATTATTATATTCTATGGTTAAGCAGACTTTTCAAATACAACTAAAATACTAGTATGAATCATTCTTCGAATTCATAAATATTATTGATAATTTTATTTTTTACTAAACACACACTAATTTGTTGTTTCATTTATATTAAATGATAGTCTTTAATATATTACAGTTATTAAAATTTATATATTTTAAGATATTCAGCTAATAAAAAAATTTTCATTGACCCTCAATGATACGATTCTACTTATCCTTTTTTCCATTTCAGTTTTGTCAGCATCTTATAATAACTTAAACCGGTTATCCAGATCATGAAATAAAACTTACGACCGCCCATCACATCTTTATACGTATTTTTATCACATTTTCTGGTAGTTTCACAAATTTTCGCTTTCACTTCAGACGTATTATTTTATCACTATTATGTTTTTAACGGACGTCGGAAATCGTTTGCTTTTATTTATTTTAAAAATGTTTATATTTGATTAAAATATCAAATCACTCTTTTTGGTATTCTTCTTAGACGTAGATTGCTATAGAAAGTAAAATTTTCCAAAGATTTAAATGTATGAAAGATTGTATAATATACTAGTATATTGGTAGAGCTTAACATGCGCAATATTTTGTTATATTTAGTTCCATAAATGTTGTTAAGCATCAAAGGATAATTATTAAAACCATGCTTTGGTAAATAAGAGTAAACATGTTTTCGTAAGAAACGTGAAATTTATACATGACATATTATACAGAATTTTATTAAATTATGTGCGTAGGATTTTATTTAGTACCAAAATTTATCAACAACAAATAATATTATAAACAATCAATTATGGTGGATTTTTAAACAAAAATATGACTGTTATTAGCAAAGAAAGTTATTATTTACATCAATATGCTGCTATACAAAAAAAATTGCTTAAAAATAGCGACTAGTATTATTAATTTCGGTAAAATGCATTAAAAAAACAATGTAATTTATATACTACATGTAAAAATAGATAGTTAGACTATTATATCTTAGAAAATAGTTAATTCTTCAATTATCTTTTTAAACCTTAACATAAAAATATCGGTACAAATATGATAAATATATTATCGATTTCTTTTCATATAATTTATTATCAATATATCTATTTTAATCATTTAACACTGAATATAAAAATAATATATTAATAATAATTATATGTTCTATAATAATTATTCTAATGTAACATCACATGATAATTAAATTTTCTAAAACTATCAATTTAACCACTTTAATAATAGTATGAATTCCTAGTATAGCTAATTATTTTATATAGAAAATAGATTTACGTCGAAAATTTTGTTATGGTTAAAACGTAAACAGCATCGGCTTAATTTAACTTTAAAAAATACATTAACATATATCGCATTAAAACCTTTTGTGATATTTGTCACAACAATAATAATTAATTTTATTATTATTATTACAAGTAAATTGAATGTATCTTTCATAAACTATTTGTTCAATTTTTCCAAACTACAGCGTAAAATATACTATCGAAACACTTATTTCAACCCATTTCTTTGTGTCAGAATACAAAAAATATCCTTTATCAAGAACTCTTGTGACATTTGACGAAAAGCTTTCGTGTCCCGCCGATCAACGAACCCCCAACCCTTATTCGAATATAATGGACATACAATGCATATCACTCACAGTTTCAAGAATGTAAGTGAAATATAAATCATAGATAACATTCGAGTTTTCGATGTCCATCTGACATCCACCCTTATTTTGGAAGATTCTATGCTATCGATCGTGGTACACGAGGGGTGGTTTTGTAGACACTCAGTCCCTTCCGTGAGTACACTTGTTATAATATGCCTGACTCGTCCTTCTTAGACAATCGGACTTGTGTAAATACAGAAGCGTTGTAATGATCTTTGAGTTGAGAATAATTCGCAATAATCGAATTGAAAGCGGACCACGTGTAGCGTTTGCGAGACGAATGTTTCAGAATCAGTGGGAAAATTGCATCAAAAGTCTTCGTTCGTGTGTTCAACAAGAAAAAAAACAAACAAATAAAAATAAATTGGTATTGTGAGTTTGCTTACGAGAACGTGGCTCGTGAAACACTAAAGCTTATGTTTTTGCGAGACGTTATACAGAATGTCCCAAAATAATATTTATATGAAAAGTAGCTAAAAAATAATCTTTTTCTTAATATTTAGATAAATCACATTTAAATAACCAGCTACATTGACGAATGCAATTATTTACATCTAAAGAAAAAATAATTATCCTATGTAAATAATCAATATGATTTAGTTACTTTGGAACAATGGTTAAGGGTAAATCCAATCTCTACCTATATCAAAAGCCAAATACGCTCTCTATATATTTAAGCATATCTTATATAAAATATATTTTTGTTTAAAATTCAATAATAACCTTTGTTAATATTTCTAAATAGAATCTGTTTTAATACATATAGCATTTATAAAACATTTATTCGTTCAATTCAATACAAAACATACAATAATACCAAATCAAGCTGAATGAGTGCCATTTAATTTTATTTTGCAGCGTTTATGTAGAAATTTCCAATTAAGATACAACATGCGATAAATCACTTGTGTAATTTCGGTTTTGCTGGTCAAACATTACTGATATTATCGTTAAGTACAGTTAACGTACCGTTGAAAATTTGTTTACATACACATATGTATGTGTAAACACACAATGTCATATAATATGTATTATGTAAATTAATATCAAATATACTTTTATACTGATTACTTACTACAACCACAAATTATTATTATATTAATATAGAACATATTTTATTTATTGTGCATTTAATTTCTAAAAACTATTATCAACCATCATATATAACTATTATCATAGCATTAAAATAAATATGTACATTAAAACTTTTCTAATTTAAAGTTTTCATATTCCAACACATTTTCACTGCAGTTTATTTTGGATAATTTTGCGTTTGCATACTTTTTTAAATATATATTTAATTATTATGATGTTGTTAAAGGTTCTTTGGTAAATTTAACAATATAGAACAGACTAAAAACTGTGTTTTACCATTCGTGTTTAAATACTTATTTGTAGGATATTATACCATATTTATATGTAATTCTCTTAGCCATAATAATGTTTATTTTAAACGCTCTGAATGTATGAATTTTTCATACCATCTATATCGGAATAGTAAAATCAATTTTTAACGAAATGTGTAATTTATCAATTGTACATTTAAATAAATTATTTAACAGGAGTTTCAATTAATAATAATAATCTCAGAAACAAACAAACGCTTTTAAAAATAAAATATAATCTTTAGAACGGTATTAGATTTGTCATTAAACTAAAAAACATACGATTACTTGGGCTTTAAATAATAAAGGAATAGAGCGACAATAGCAATGGATGTTGCAATTGTGTATGACACCCAGTATTGCACAATAACCACAAACTTTCAAAAGCTATCAATAATCTATATCACCGCATCCTAAAAACCCAATCCTTAGTGTCAAAATGCACGCCAGATTTTAACATGCCAAATAGTTGGGCTAGAATACGATCCAAAAAAAATATGTAACGATTGCCTCAACGATGATTTGGACAGATTGAACGTGAAAACTAGAAACCGTTGCGGGTCAAAAATGATTGCTTACTATACTTAGATCTGTAAAAGACTGTAATAATAACGATGAAAAACAAACGTTTTTTGCAGATATTTGTTTTTATCTATCTGCAAAAAATAATTTATATAATACTAGTTTATCTAGGTCTAATCGGTAGTTAAAAATTAATTAACGAAATCTGTGGTTTTCTTCTTAAAATAAATGTATAAATCTTAGATGATTACAGCTGAAACAATTACCTTTAATCGGCAAACATTTAAAACAATATGGTTCACATTTTGAATCGTTACCAATTAACTAAAACTTGATAGCTGTTTATAGGATCGTTGTAATTTGTTAATATTTTGTAATTAAATATTATTTGTTTTGTGAAAAAAGAGTTATAATTTATATTAAAATATTAACACGTTGTTTAATAAGAATATGAGCAAAAAATTATTTAACATTTTGTTGTAAATTTAAATACAGTATAGATTAAAACTTCCTACGTATTTTTTTTAATAATACAGTTTTTTACAAGCTAACAACTATGATGTAAAATCACGTTTTCATGAAAATAAATTATATTATTTATTTTTCGCCAGAAGGGTTTGGAAAAGTTTAAAAAAGTTATTATCAACATTTCAAAACCATGCACAAAATATACCGCAACTAGTTTTACATTTTGCTCGTTTATTAAAACCTATTACCTTTTACGTAATATGTTTTTTTTGTGAATAAAGTTTGTATTATTGCGGAGAAACCTATCAACGGTGTTTATTTCACAGAAGAGAACTTCAAAAAGTACAAACAATCTATAATTGAAATACATGCCTTTGAAATTTTTTCGCGTATTGCAAAGGATTCTCGTTGTATAAAAAAACTTTTACCTATTATGGTGTAAAAATTGTCGCGAAAAAATAAAGTAGAATATTCGATTCTCGAATGTTAAACTTTATTTTAATATTACGACTTTGATGTATTACAACACCGAAAAATAAGTTTGCCCATTTTTTAAGACCCTAAAAAGTTAAATTGCTACCTATCCAAATAATGATTATTATAATATTTTTTAGCAGTTAAAATGTAATCAAAAATTTTGTTGCGGAAGTCTTATCAATTTAATATAATCAATTTGTCAAAAATAAACTTTTATTACTAATTAATTTTAGATTAATATACTAACTAACTAAAGAAAACGTTCCAGTTTGAATTTCTATATTGTTTACGTCATTAGCAGAAATTTATTTATATTAGTTATAATGACTAAAAAGAAACTTTATTTAAATCTGCGATATAAAACGATGTATCGATAATACCTTAAGGCTATACAAATTTTACTTAATGTTTTAATGGATTTATATTGTTCGGCTAATGGATGTCTAAATTAAATCTGACAGCGTTATCCTTTTCAAAATATGCATGAGAATATAAAAAGTAAAAATTTAAATGTTTATAAATATAAAAATATCTATTTTCATGGTAACTATTATACATTTAAATAATAAAATATATACATTATACACATAATATAAGTTGTACGTTCTAATAAATTACTTGTGCTAGATTTATTGATCCATATTATATATTTATAAATTATTTAGTATCTACTAATGTGACATTATTTTAATTAAAAGGTAAATTGTTTACTCATATATTTATAATAAAATATACTATCTTACTATAATTTGTACACATATACTTATTTTCATGCAAATAACATGCATAAGTGTGTATTTTAATGATCATTTAACTGAAATATATCGTCACACGATAAACTAAAATAATATTAATCTTATTCTTATTTTTGTGAAAATATTGATTAATGTATTTGTTGATTAAGCTAGCTGACGATTTATATAAATGTGTAAAATTATTTACGATTAAATATTTATTATTTGCATTAACATTAAAGATACGTTAAGAAAGTATTTGATAATTATATATAACGGAACTACGAATAATAGTATTTTTATTTACATTTACATTTGAAGCTTTTTTTATTTAATAAAACGCTATAATTCATTTCCGTTTTACCAATAGGAGGCTTCTTTTATACGTAAAAATAGAAATCCTTTCATATTCTGTTATTTTTATTTAGCCAAGTTTCAAACCAAATTTTCCATTATGTCGCGAGTTATAAATTACGATCAAAGAGAGGTGAGTGTACCTATCGTAATTTTAAATATAAAAATTATTATAATATTTCAAAAATATTAAAATTAATATTTTAATTTTTAAGTATAACTTATCTATTTAAAACACGTTCAATATGTTATTTTATCTCACCTGTTTGAAATATGATACGCGTCCAAAATCACATCGGTTGCTTTTTGTTACACGTGACATTCTATCTATATAGTACATAGATATCTATAATATATTGTGTATAATATAATGTCTTATATAATATAAGGATGTCACGCGATTGAGTTATATAAGAAAAATAATATTCGTGAATCGATGTAGTATGTCTCATTATTACTTTTTATTATATGTATGTTATTTCTATACAACAAAAAATATTATCTCACTGATAATTATATTTTAACAAACATATTTATATCAAAACTAATTTATACCGAATATTAGAGCTTGATATTGAATTTAAAAAAATGGCATAGCTAAATTATGTAACGTAAAGCCTGTTTGAACCAATAATAGTGTATCGATTTCATGTGTAAAAATCACCCCTAACCAAGGTGTTTGAGCTTCTTCTGTGCTTTCCATTATCCTGTTCAAATCCCGTAATCGAATCTCAGCGGGGTTGTTGATTTCCAACTTTGCTCTAAGACCACACATGCCTTAAAGTTTTCTTGCAGAGTCTCACCTATATAATACCCCCGTATAATATCAGACTGCTTTCACGCATCGGGGAGTGTTTTTTCAGCCCTTTGCTGCGAAATATTCTCCCTTCCGAGTGATTTACTTTTGTTTTCGATTTTTTTTGCTCTCTGCGCACCATTAATCATCGCCACAGCAGTATCGTACAACACAAATTGAATACGCTCGTAAATTTGATATCGGTTGGTGTCGTTCTATAACAAAAATATTTTAAAATAATTTACAGGCAATTTTGTCTCTATTTTATTAAAAATTAAACAACAATGAGCCTTTGATAATGGCGCAACAAAGGGCGAAACAATTACGACGCTTAAAGCAAAGTGGCAAACTAAATGTATACCTTAACAAAACGTTCGGTATAAATAAAATCATGATAATTATAACAAACACAATGGAAGCTTCAGCAATGATATCGTTTAATTTTTGAATGGGAAATTTACAACAAAATTTTATTGTTGAAACAGTAGCAGGATAATTAGTAATCACTTAGTGAAAACGCGTTTTAAGTTCGCCAATTAAATTATTTGTAAAGCATATTTCTGTACGGTTCATATTGGTGGTTGATAGATTATAAAAACCGAACCACTTTAAAATAATGTTTTTAAAACATTTATTCCTATTAATTTTTAATATTAAAACTGGTCTTGTTTATGAAAAACCACTAATTTTACTCTATGTTTAATTTTGGTAGGTAAAAATGGTACTATTTGTTTTTACGATATATGTATAGATTAAGTCTTACTCTATCTCTCTCTCTCTCTTGGTTTTCTTCCCCTCAAAGCAAATATTATTTCAATAGTAAATGTTCGAAATCTGTATCTTTTAAATCTATCTGTTAGATTGCTTCAAGTAAAAAATATTCAATACTTCTGAGCATATGCATAAATATCTGTAAAAGAAATTACCTCAAAAAACTTAAACTCTTAAGTTTAAATAACTGGAAAAAATATTGCCTTTATAAAAAAGATTAATGAAATTGAGACTCAGTATTTATTCACACTTTATAAACAACTCATAAGATCAGTAATAAACATACGCTTGCCGGTGTAGAGTTACACGAGTAACTAAAAATGGTATATCAATTAAAATAAAGCGATAAAAATATTTTTTAATACACCTTTCTATACTAACTAAAAAACTTTATAATAGGTTTTTAACACTAATATTTAAATAATAGTGTTATTTAATATATTATTATACTTAAAAATACTATAAAATAGAAGACCATATTAACCACTGGTCTCAAAACCAAACATAAATTTAAGTTTGGTCTTGTTGTAGTCACATAACTTACAATTTTAATTTAGTCTATGTGTCTTGCTTTGTAAATGTTTATAAATAGTCTTTAATAGGCTATGAATTTAAAATAAGTAAAAATAATCTTTTAATGAATTCTTACTATGTAAAAGGTGTTTGTATTTTTTAAAAATTTAATTAAAGTTTATTTTACATTAATAATTTCCTCTTGTAACCAGGAAAATGGTTCTAAACGCTTGTATTTTTATGCATTCTTAATTTAAAAATAAAGATTAATTAAGAAAATATCGGCATTTAAAATGTGAATGAAAATAAAATTTGTGAATAAACGTCCATAAAAAGCAACTGTTTCAAAAACGTGTTAAAAGCGCAATAAATCAAATGGGTATTGTTTTGTGATTTATTGAATAAATGTATTCGTAATGCCACACGTATGTGAGAATCAGATATTCAAGCGTACTAAGAAAGTATATCTCTAAATAAATCATACTGATAGGTGTGCATTTACAAATAATAAAAAATGTTTTTGTATTGACAATTTTCTACCTAGATATAGCATTATGCGTTTGTATTAGAATGTTACCAAACAATCTGTTTTTACCCGCAAATAGTCGCATTGAATAAAAATTAAAAGATAGGCAAAGCAAAAGTAGCTTTTAGATCTTGACTAGCGTATATAATCACTTACATTTTGTACTTCAGACACATATTCGGAGTACACTTCTGTCCAAAATTTATATTAGATACTTGGAACATACTGGAGTAGATTCAATGCGGCGCAGACATGTTTACAAAAGCATTGAGTATAAAGTAATTACGTAATTTGTTTTTTGAATAAAATAATATTGCGAATTTATTATTAATCTATTAAAATAAACGTGAGGATGCCACAAAACAAACTACCTTCAAAGTTTCATCAAGAGCGACTTTAATTCCCCAGGAAGATGGTTTTAAGCAGCTATGGATCTAACTTTTTCACATTGGTAGCGACCGCTAATACCAGGGTATAAATCTGACAGACTTTCTACTTTATTTTTGAACTTTGCACAACAATTATACCAACTAATGTTCTTTGAAATAATAAACAATAGATTTTATACATCCTTACCTGTTGTAAATTTTGACAACCTAATAGAGCAAAATGTTTACTTTAGCTTCCTTATCATTCAAATTATTTGCATAAATTAGCAAAATAATTAACATCTCTCAACAACTTAAGCATATCTTCACGCATATTATGTATTTTTCCAGATATGTTATTATTTTAAATAAGGATACTTTTGATTCTACACACATGTTGTAAGTATACGCCAAACAGCCTTTTTTATACGTTTTTTAATTAAATAATATTTTTTATCGACAAAATCGACATACTCTTATTTTGCGCTACTCTGCGTTTAAAATAGTCAGATTATTAGTTTAGTTTTTAGATGCTGTAAAAATGATAATATCTCATATACCAGTATATTGTGCTAGAGCCGAGAAATATTTGGATTTTAATCGCAATTAAACTTTTTAAAAAATATTAAAATCCTTTGTTTTTGTTTTATTTTTCAAAATGTTTTTTGAAAAATAAAACTTTCACCTTTTGTGTTTAAATATTCTATTTTTTTTAATTTTTATTTATTTTAAATTATATTTTATGTTTATTTATAAAAAAAAAAAATTCTTTAAAATTATTTTTTTTACTGATTTTTGCGTAAAAAGATAAAAAATCAATCGGGCGACTTGCCAATTGTTTTTAAAAATAAAAAATATATATTTTATTTTAGGATTGACTTGCAATATCTAATATGTATTTTTAAGATTTGGTGAATATAGGAACATACTTCTTGATTCCTATAACATATAGAAGTCTCGCACCTGCTCACTTTTTCGGCACTAAACGAAAGTTTTGACAGCCTTATATATCCTACACTGTTTTATGAATAATAGCTCTATATATTGCTTATAGTTTGTCAATTGATAATTGTCTATTAATACAAATATCTTAATATGTTCATCATTGACAATAGTAATTCTTATTTTTTTTGCACAAATTATTTATTCATTTTATTTTTGACTGCTGTTAATTCAGCACACAAAACTTAATTTCAATAAAATTGCGGTCCATAAGGAGCTGAGCCATTGATCGAGAGTTTTTAATCATAAAAGAATAATATTATTTCAACTGGAAACTCTTAGTTGTAAGATAATGTAATATTTTTAATTATTAAAATATATGGTGTACAGCAATACTTACTTGTAAGTGTCAATTATTACCCTGTTGTAAAGCATCACAATTAAAAAAAAATTCTGATTGATTTCAATAGCAGTTTCTATATTTTTGCAGAATAAATGAATTATTGAACCAACCTTGAACGAGCAGAATGAGACACGGCCATTTTAAGCACACGCTGCAAATTCAAAGTTGCGTTTTATTAGGAGGACAAGTAGTCTTGTAGCCTTGTATCGTTGTATTCTTTCTTTCAAAATATCCCTTATAATTAATTTTTAAATAAATCATTTTACATATTATATAAATATTAAAATATACTTTATTTGTTTATGCTTATGTTAATTGCAATAGTTATTTTTTTATTTAATGATTTGTTTATTATTTTTCTCTCAAATACTTTATATGTACCATGCTTTTGCTAAGATTAATTTATACTTTAATTAAATAATAAATTATTTTACTAACGTAAACTATGTTTAAATTAAGTATTTAATCTTATGAGCTGAATAAATTTTAAATATATTATATAGTATTATTTTACACTAACACGAGTATTTTTGAAGTGTAAACTTGACACGAGAATATAAATTTCTTGTCTTTGAACAAAGATATATTACCTACTCGCGTATATTTTTTTATTCAATTTACGCTCAGCGTATTTATTTTTCATTTTTTATCAAAATTATAGCGCTTTGAAAAGTAACCCACGTTTGCTTATACGATCCTGCTACACATTACAATAATGCCGTTACTCTGTCTCGGTATATGTAAATTCAGTATTGAAAGCTCATTCCATTGTATGGAATATATAAAACATTTTAAATTTCTAGGTTAATCTATTAAACATCGAATTTGAAAAGTCTGTTTACAGTTCAACTTAATGATTTTAATATCAGATGGATTAATGATAGCAATATTATTTTCAATAGACAGTGACGTTTATGAAGAGTTAAACAAAATTAATTAAATGTTATATCTTTAATACAGATAAAACACAACATAATAATTAAATAAAACAAATATTAATTTTAACATAAATTATTTATTAAGTGATTAACTGAAATATATTTATAATATTTTTCTAATATAAAAACATATATTCACTATAATAAAATTGAAATAATTCAATTGTGTAGTAGCTCTACATTAATTAGTGTTATATTTTATAATTTATATATTTATCTAATATCAATAAAATATCGTGTATTTTATTACGCTTTTTCATCGATTATCATTGTATTTCGTTGGTTTTCTATTTAAAAATATTATTTATTTACAATATTTACAATTTACATATGAATTTAATTAATTATATGTATGTATAAATGCTTATATTTATATTATGCATATACTATAATTTATGTATGTACATTCACATAATTATAATTTAAAGTCAATTCAAAACAGAATCCTCTACGCGGGCTCAGAGCGTAGAGGATTGTGATTTAATTAAATTACAATCCTAACACAAAAACGTATATTTTAAAGATATATTTTAATGTATATTTATATCACAAATTACACTTGTTTCTAAGTTACTACAAATATAAAATTATCTGTGATATGAAAATTGCTGATAAATTTGTTCGATTTGATATTTTCGTGCTTGTTAGTTTGTTCGCTTAATTTCGTTTGACACCCTGTCCGTCCGCTTTATGTTACGGTTGCGTAAATCGAATACCCTGAGAGAATTTCCTCTTTTATTAAGTACATTGGTACAACATTTTATAAATCTTTTTTAAATTCTATTGTATGCACAAAGATCTTGAATTAATATTTGTCCATAAACTAATAAGGAAAAGCTAAAATATATACAAAATAAACTTCTTAAATAAAATGTAAGATGAATATATATCACGTAAAATAATAATTAGTGTATTTTAAAAACGTAAAGATAACTTTTTTTTTTTTTTAATGTATATTTATAAAATGAGTAATAAAATTTGTGAAGTATAATTTGAAATATTATTACTATTTTAATAAAGGTCTAAAAATATTTTTATAAAATAATATTTAAAATGTATATTTTAATTAAATATGAAATAAAATAATGTAACTGATTTTTTTTATATTATAAAGTTCGTAATTAAACAGTTCATAAGAAAAAATTTAAGATGTCTTTAAATTAATTACGTAATGGAATAATAAAAATATGTAAGTAAAATGAATAGACATACTATAAGTATAGCTACCTGCAATAAAAATGGTAAAATGGCGTTCTTACAAAAATATTTTTAATTTAACAATTTTTATTATTGAAACATATGTTTCAATAATACAAATTGTTTATCTTGTGTAACGTTTTATTTCTAAAATCATTAAATATTAATTTATACATATGTATGTATGTATTAGGGTTTCTGTCCCGATTTGTTCCGAAAAATGATTTTTGCTTATTCTAAAAATTTTAATCTAGGGTAAAATAAAACTTATAAAATAATAAAAATTGCTCTAATTTTAAAACATTTATACAGAAATTCCCGAATATTAAAATAGTCCTGATATTCAGAAATCCTAGATTAATACATATGTTTTTGTAAAAATTTTTTTTTCAATTTAATGTTAATAAAAATATAAGTCAAAATTATAATTCTTACTAATAAATAAAAAATATGATTGATTTTAAATTGTTGTTGGTTTAGTTTTTTGCTTTAGAGTAATTTGGTTTATTTTAACATTTGATAATAACGGATTTAAAAAAATATTGTTAGTAACTTTTTGAATAAAACGGTCAGTTAATAATTATAAGTGATCAGTAAGTTTGTAATATAATTACAGTATTATATGTAAATAAAAAAAAAACTGGCCATAGTGACATTACCAAAACTTTATTATTTCTTTATTACATCTATACTAAAATTTATAATAATATTTAACATATATATTATTTTAGTGAATGTATATTTTAAGCATTTTTAGAATAGATAATGTCTAGCAACGATTATAAACATTTTATATTAAAATAGCGTTATTCGGTCAAAGTAAAACTAATATTTATTAAAAAAAATAAAATAAAACTGACGATACTCATTATTACTGACTATTTATAAGAACTACTGGCCGTTTAATTAAATTTCTAATTTAATAATAAAATATATTTTAAATAATTTAAAGACTAATTTAAATCACTTTTATAAGCGACAGCAAATTCTGCGCTTAATATATTGCAAAAGTTTATTTTTTCCAACTTTTATTTATATATTGTAATATAATTTTATTGAAGGTGTATTAGAGTAATATTAATAATTAAAACAAGTTGTACAACAATGTATTAAAAATAGTTTTATATTATTAAAGTCATATATAAAATTTAAAAACAAATTATAATGTATAGAAAATTGTTTGTAGACATCTATAACAAACTACATACACAAATAATAATTTTGAAAAAAATAATAAAAATAAATTTTATAATAATCAAGGTTTTTTTATAGGCAATGCAATAATTCATTAATTAAATGGCTTAAATTAAACAGCTTATTACAATAATAATAAACTTGATTTGATTTATATTTCTAAGATACGATAAATAGTTAATTAGTAAAGAAAAATCTTTTATACGCGTTAATCATATTAAGGGCGAACTTAAATAAAAACCTAGGTTGGGCTATTAATTGTAGGAAATTGGTTTCAAAAAATATTTAAAAAAAATATTTTTTTGTAAATTATTATTATGAAATAAAAAATGTTCGCTTTTAATATTACGAACGGCTCATATGGAGAAATAAAAATATAGAATAAATGTGGCTGTGATTTTTTTTCAATAATAATGAATAATAATAATTTCTTATTAATTGTAAAATATGTTTTAAATAATATATTAATATTTACTATATAAACTTAACCTCATAAGATATGGACATATTAATCCAACAAGCGCTAGCTTGCGTTAAACTTTGTAAGCATCCAACTTTAAACTATTTCCAACCGTAACTTAAATGCGTCGGAAGCACGAGATTTCAACGAACAATTTCGCATGCATTTTTTCGCCAAATAAAGATCACAATGAAATATGTATATAACATATGTACAACGTTATTTTTTACACAATATCCGTGCAGGACCCATTGGCGTTTCCATGGGTCCTACTCACCTTCGAGGTTGCGGCTCTGTTGTTGAACGATGTCGGTGGTGGGCCGCAGCATGCTGCCCTGTGGAACGCCTTTCGGAAGTGCTCGCTGAGGAACGCATACAGAAGAGGGTTCACGCAGCTGCTGGTATAGGCGAGGACGTGAGAGCATATCTGGACGGCCAACGTCACGTCAGTTATCTCATACATGCCGAGGCTTTTCAGAACTAAGACGACCTGGAAAAAAATAAAGAAAGTTGAGTTCTTACCCTTTCAATAAAATAATCCTGGATCATCGAAAAACAAAACGCATTAAAGGGGTCGTGAATAATGATATAAATTTACTGAATAATTTGTAGAAAATGATATGAAATGTATAATATATACTTATGGTACAATCTAAAACATAGATCCAGTGGGAAAACCAGATTTTTCAAGACAAGCAATAGTGTTTGCGTGTGTGTCGAACGTCACATAAATATTCGTATATGTATTCTTATTTTTAGGTTACCATGATTTTTACACAAATATGCCTTTCAATATTATTTGAGGAGGACCAAAAAATGTATTAACGATGGCCTGTCTAAAATCATCCATTTTTTTATTTTAAATAAATAGTACGTATAAGATTTATTGTACAAGTGAAAGTTGTGATAATCGATTTTATTAATGTACTCACTATATTCATGTAGCATCTTTGGTTTTATTATTATTTTATATGACGGTTTGTCGATATTTTCAATTTCCATAAAATCCTGATAAAATACAAAAGTATATCTCTGCTATCTTTCAATTTGGTTACGCAAACCTCGAGATCCGGGTATTGACTGATAGATTCCCTGATTTTTATTTTTTGTTGATCCCACGTCTATTGGGTTTCATTTTCTATCATGTCTTATTGTTTCAGTGGCATGAGTTTTTTGATCAAGCAAAGTACAGTTAGGTGAGCGTCAAGTCATTCGATTCTCCCAACATATATTATTTAATTTATCTTCATTTTTGCTCCTATTTTTGTTGTCGTTAA
Organism: Plectrocnemia conspersa; assembly: GCF_051122295.1. NCBI lineage: Eukaryota > Metazoa > Arthropoda > Insecta > Trichoptera > Polycentropodidae > Plectrocnemia > Plectrocnemia conspersa. Next base: position 12,878,056 of record NW_028277176.1, read on the forward strand.
ATACATGTAAGATATTCTCTATGCACTGAAGTAGCTCATTAACATGTTGAGTGCATCGAACACAGCTTCCGTGTTCATACATTATAGCCGCTCGTTGAATACAGAAGCCGTGTTCACCTATATTGTATGTTGTATGTGACACAAAATTATTTAGCGTCACTAATATTTGATTAATTTTTAATAATATTGCTTATACTTGATTTTATTAGTTTGAGTTTCAAATTAAACTATCTGTGGTTCGGTCGTTCTAATCATCTATGTGAATTACTTGCATAAAGGCGCACCTATATATATACTCGTAGTATTACCTATAGTTAGTTTTACCCGTATCCTAATTTTATTTATTACATCCATTTTAACATTTTTATATAAAGTCTTTGAACTAATGATTCATTATACCGAAAAGCTTAAACATTTGTCATATTTATAACCTAATAAACGATTTTTATTCAATTTAAATCGTAAACAATTTGCTATTTTAATTTTTATAAATTATTTTCACCACAAAATTTGACGGTAAATTGACTCAAAAACAATATTGACTTATCCCCTAAATGAGTGATAAAATGTTCTGAGAAATCCAATCAAGAATTACATTTACATCTTAAATTCTTATAATTGCGATTGAAATTTTCAATCAAATTAAATAATAATAATATCCTAAAAAGTAAAAAAAAATTATAAATAAATACCTATTTTTACATCTATACGGTTATAAGCGAATTTACTTCATAAGTATGAGTAATATGATAAGCTTAATAATTTATGATATGCCATTTAAAATAAACGCACGCCATCTCTGTGTATTTAGTTCTACCGATTTTAGTCAGTATATACACAGCTACGAATTCATCTGCAAAAAAATCGGATAATCGAAACCTTTGCCAAAACCCTTGGGGTCAGTTCTGGGCTTTGGTGCGTTAAGTGCGGTAAAGAGTCTCAACGAGTTGGTTATACGTGAATAATTTATTGAGTAAAAATCCGATGTTAAATAATGTTTTTAAAAATAAATTTAGGAGTATAAACTTTCAACAACACGTGAAATATATAATTTATATTAAATATATTATTCATTAAAAGTTTATTTCTTAAAGCGAAAAATAAAAATAATATATTTTTTTTTAATAAACTGTTTGCGTAACAGGTCAAGTTATAGTACATATATTTATTTCATATTCCACTTAAAATTTATCAGGTCAGGGCTTAAATTTTAATTATTTAGAAGTTAGAAGTTATGATAAAATTAGGTCATTAGTTCGTTGCGGCTTATATATTGTCAGATAAATATATGGAGAACAATTAATCTCTCGTCTGCTTTTTTCCAAGCTCCCTTGATAAAACATGGGTGATTTTGACGGTAGTGAAACCATGTTTTTATTTTAAAATATAATTTTAACTTTTAAATATATATGAAGCACAAACATTTGCTTATATTTTGCAATGGTGATATGTGTGGGTTTCACTGCCTATTTAAGTCGGTTTACTCAAAAAGACACGTTACTTTGTAATTTGAACACATGTTAGGGCAACAATGAACATATGTTTTAAAAGCGTACAATATTAATTTAAGCATTTCATTTTTTTGGTGGTTAGCTCAAATGCTAATACTTTAACTTGACGGTTATTTTATTGTCGCATCTTACATAGTGATGAAAACGCGGTGAGTTGCTAGTCGCTGAAGTTTGATTATTTTTTTTAATTATTAAAAAAAATTTAATACATTCCGAATTTATTTTTATTCTTTCGTTGTAATTTGCCAGACCCAATACGTTACAGCCGATATAAACACAATTATTACTTAAAAGAAAATAATAATGAAAGATTAGGCTTAAAACGAAGTATATATTATTGAATATAAACTGTAATTACAGCTTACAATTAATATATATCACTTTGTATGAATTTAATGCAAAATCTGAAAAATGTGTTTTACAACTATTAGATTTTTCAGACTACTTATATAGTAATACAGCTTCAATTTAAAGAAATATTTTATACTGAACATTTATCTAGAAATATGTAAAAAAAAAAGCGAATAAATTCTAGTCAAATATTATATAAACATATAATATGTGTACAATGAAAATTAAATTGTGTAATAAAAATTATTATTTATAGCTCCTGCTTTATTTTATTATGTTGCTTGACAATTGCATTACAAAATATATATGTATTTATTAGAATTTATATATATATACGTTTATTTTATCTTTAAGGCTTTTTATAAAAGCATCATATTGTAGAAAATTGAAATAATTCAGAGAAAATTGAAATAATTTAGAACATTTTCCAAAAATACCTTGGTAAAATTTTTGTGAAATGTTTGTGTGTTACGATTAATTAAAATTTTATATTACGAAATTATTATAAAACATTTTATGTAGTTAAGAAGGTAACATATAAATATAAGTCTAAGAGACTTAAATTATTATAATAAAGTATGTTAACCTTTGTAAATCATACAGTGTATTAAAATATGTATTTAAGAATTAAATGTAAAACGTTACTTTCCATTAACAAAATATTTACATAAAATATTATTTTTTAATGTGTTTGTAAAAAAATCGTTTTCTCTTTATATTCTATATAATATATTTGTCTATGGCGAGCGTCAAATATGTATAATATTTGACAAGTTTTATTAAATTATTGATCTGCTTTATAAAATTATTATCTTAATCAAACAAATAAACAACTTTTCTTTGCTGTTGTTTTTATATTTTCACGTTTTTTTATGATATTTTATAGTCATAAATATAATATAAAACTTTTCTATAGATTTTTTTATATTCGTACTAATCTTTAATATCTATTTTTGTGTCAAACCGTTCATTATATATATATATACAATATATAGCGAGTTTTCCCTTCATATAATATATTCATGTCGTCAATTTTTCACAATAACGATTAATCAATTTAATATATAGTATGTATGTTCATGCACGTCAATAAATACATTAATGTATAAAATATAATTTAATATTAAATTTTGCTTAAAAAAAATATATTTATTAAATATGAAATTTACTATTTTTATTGCAAATATACATATATTATATAAAAATCTTTAAAGCAATTTATTATGAGAAAAATATTGTATTTCATACAATTTATTTCATAACAATTTTTATCAAATATATATTGTATTAAAAAATCCATTTACATGCAATATTTAGTGCCAAAAATACGCGGTGTAGGTAAAATAGACATGTTTTTTTAATATTTTATTTGAAGTATTTTTTTTTCAATATTACTTTTATTTTAGTAAACCATTTTACAGCTGCGTTGAATAGCACTCTTTGATCAACAAAATAAAATATGTCATTTATACGAAAAATTCTCGAATGTGATGATGTTTGATAAAATAAATATTTGTAACATACGAAAAGATACATATTCGCCTTCAAAGAAATTTTGTTAAAACAAAGAAATTGTGGCTTTAATTAATTTTTAAGGGCAATATTTATAAATAGGCATTTAAAAGCATCGCCTTCTCTCAGTTCTTTCAATGCATTAAAATCATCCTAGTATTATACTTTTTTTGTATATTTTACAAGGTTCCGAATTTACCTTGGAGATGCTAATTTTTCCGTTGCTTCATTTAATTTTCCTTGGTACAAGTAAACCGTCTTGAACCAAAAAAATATATGACACGTGTCCGCGTTGAACTCATACGTCTTTTCAAGTTTCTGTCACAGGGCATATATTTGATCCATTGTGGAGCGCACCCTCACAAATCCACGTTAATAATCTCGTACAATGGTGTATATGTGCGAGAGCAATCTTTCGTAGAGCACGTATGGTAATACTTTATATGTTACGTTTAGCAAAGTGATCCCTTGATACTTCTAACTCAGAAGAGGATCGTCCTTTTGCGACTCCTTTGATTCCTCAAACAGTATTTCATATTTCCACGTCTTTAATTATATCATGGAATTATGGATACATTAGAGATCTTTGGCTTCGCTTTATTTCAAGATCTCATTTTTTATTCTTCTGTTGTAGCCTGACAGGCGTAATATTAATGCGTTAAAACAAGGTAATTCCGTACCAACTGGGTAAGTTGATTAAACATAATGTACCGCTAAAAATAAATATTAACCACCAGACTGAAAATCTGGGAATCGGTGACATATATATATTATTAATTATAATTTATTATGTAATATAGTTTATAATCAATATATGTTATTGTAGCTTAGACCAGTTTTTTACAATAGCGCAATTTTTATAAAAAAAAATTAGAAAACCCGCATGCTCAGAGTTACTAGTTACGTACTGCGCTATTCGGTAATTAACGTCAGTAATATTATATTTTTAAAACAAAGTATAATATAATGCTTTATATTAACGGTGAAATAACTTGAACTTGTCATTACCGTGAGGATATATATTTTGGCACAACTTATTAACCACTAATCCTAAGAATCGGTTACAATAAAACCCATTTAAAATTTGAATGGCCTCAAATTTATAAGTAAATAAGTTATATATTAGTTCATTTAAACTTTAATAAGTAATTTAACTTGAAAATGATTATAAATCAGCATCTTGTATTTCAACGTATTTTGTACTGAATAATATATTTTAATCGTAATAAGCTACAAAAAAAAAGTTATAAAGTTTCGGGCGTTTTGTGCTTAAAAAGAGAGCAAGAACCAAGTCTTATATGAAATTTTAATCAAGAAAGCCGTTCTGCATTTAAAAATTAAGGGTTGTTATAAAGGTATTATAAATTATCTAGTTTGCGAACTAAAAAAATACTTGATTGCACATCCGCTGTCATTTTTTTAACTTTTCATTGAAAACAAATATTTCTCCTGATGTATGACTCCAATACATAAAAATGTAAAAAAAAACAACTTTGATAGATGCCCATAGATTAGTGTAAATTATATTTAAAATTATAATTTATAAGTATGGTTCAGATCATATCGAAGAATATTTGATTGATGAACACATGGTTTCTTGTATCGAGATCAGTAGCTTTGTATTTTTCCAATTGTGTGGCAAAAAATCTCGACATATTGACTCAGCCAGATGCCATCTATACTGATTTTAAAAAGCTTTTATTGAAAGTTATTATGCTTTAGCTCTAAAATAATTGTTAGGTTAGGGTTTTCACATAATATATTTTTTTTTTATTATACTCTTCGAATCGTCTTTAATATGTTTAATATGGGCTACATCGTTTGATATATCAGGAATTTTTTAAAGTTCTTATCTCAGACCTTCTACTGTTATTTATTGATATTAATAAAATTATGCATAATTAAAATTTTTGGCCAATGAGCATTAAGGAGTGTAGAAAACTTGAATTTAATGTTGATTACCATTTAGCAACAAAAAATGTCATTCCATGATTTATTTTGGCGCAAGAACATGAAATATGTGCTTCACCACACAGAAGTGACCCTATTAAAAGCGGACTGAAGTTTCAATCGGATAATATGAAATATATATAAGATGTGGGAGTTCGTCTTGGGATACGGCTAATAATTGAGATACTCGAAGGCACTGTACTATGCCTCGAATAATCACCTAATTTTCAGTAATATTAAATAAGCTTCTATAGTCTAATTGCTATATAACCTAATGTTAAAATGTGACTATTATCTATTATATTGTTATTTCCCTCTAAATTCCAACAAGAGTTGCATCGATAAGTGTACTTGGAAAAACACTTATTGAAGCTGCTTGTAGGGCATATACACAATATGTATATTTTAGAACAACTTTTATGTATGTCACCTAATTACCTACGTTTGTATTTCCAAGTATTGTTTGTAATATCGCATGCAAGATCATTAATATTGGACAATTCATCAATAAGCTCATAACTATCAAAGTGCTTAACCATATGTCTAGGCATTATTATTTATAATATAATACATTATCATTGTTACTATAAATATTATTATACTATGTAGTGTATTTTGTTAGATTGTATTTTTTTATGCAGGTATTTGCATATATTTAAATAAGTAAATAAAGCAATCGCAAAATAAATGTTTTTTAGGCTTAAATCTATATTTTTTAAATATCCTCTTTAATACAAAATAGATTATTTGGATATTGTATTAGTATATTATAATACGTTTAAAATCAATATTGCTATATATTCATGAACCAGCAGTATAAGTAGTTAAAATGTATAGATAGCTTGTTGAAAATGATTAAAAATAAGTTATATACATATATCACAGCTATGAGCATTCATAATTTAATTTCAACGGTTGGTTAACGCTGGCGTGTCGTATTTTGGAATTTTCCTCTGATTCCGCCCTTTGGCTGTTTATTCTGAAGGAGGATAAACCACAGCGGCAAAGTATTTAAGCTTTCACATCTGACACATAAACGAAGATCATTTTTGCAAATATTTTTACTTACAAAAATAAGTACAAAAGACAGCTTAAAAGAATAAAGTTAATTTTTTAATATTATTTTATTGATAATGATATTTCTAAACACTATGTTTAGCCAATTGTTAGAACAACATTTTGTTTTGTTAAATGTAACTTTGTTAAAAAATTAAAACATTTTAAAATAATTTTCTATTATTAAATTATTAAATAAATGTGCGCTTAAGTTTTTTTTATATTTTATCATGATAACGTTTTAGATTAATTTAGATGTGTTTCTTAAAGAATCCTTTGTAATATAAAAGAGATGTTTGCACATAAAAAATCAAAGCGTATATTTAAATAATATATAGGTATATAAAAGGGAATGGTTCAAACGATACCCAATCTCCTCTTACATTTTAAGCTACATTTACTTTTATCTTTGCGTACTGTTAACAGTAGCGGCACGAGAAAATCGTTTCAGCACGTGAAAATAACTTTTGCATATTAACTTCATAAAATTCAAATATCGTTAGAGATACACGGGTTTAACAGAATATCATATTTACCTTCTTTTGCTTGATTATATGCATGAATTTCAGTTCAAAATACAAATAATTTAAAATATGTTATTCTATTTACTTATATTAAATCGATTCATTGAAAATAAAAATGAAGTATTTAATTATTAAAAAATGTTATTGTTTTTAATTTGCTTGTTCGTCTATATATTTTATTTAAAAAAAACAGCTTCAAACAAAGAGAGATTAAAAATTATTTTTAATAAAATAGTTTAATAAGCTGTGCAAATAAAATTTAATACATATTTGTTTGTATATTAAAAATATTGAACCACAAGTGCTTCTCAATGTAAAAGGATAAAAAAATACTTAGCAAAAACATAAAACACAAGTCAAGAGAAATTTATAAGCTAACTTACGAGAGTGCTTTATATTTTTCCTCATTTGTTGATTTTATCAATATTTTATTATATAATATGCGTTATACAGCGTAGACTAATTTATACTGAATGGTGTAAAAGTTTATATAATTTTTTAATAAAAAATAATATACTTTATTAATTAACTTTTGAAGTCCATCGTAAAACAAAATGCATTATCATGATGTCTTTTTCTATGACTAATAACTAAGTTTTAAATCTGAACTTCTTACTTTAGCCTGAATTCTGAGTTATGTTTGGCTTGCTTTTTAAATAAAGTAGTTCCTATAAGTAACAGCCAAAGTCAGGGCTGGCTAATCCGGCGGCGTTGACATAAAAATATATTTCCAATCTAATCGTCTAATACAAAACGTTATTGTATATTTATATATATTATTATATTATTTGTGGTAAGATAAACAGTTACTAATCTCAATAGAAATAAAATTAATATGGGTTCCTAAAAATCAATGATTAATTTTTTTGACTCCTGTCAAAAGTACTGTGCCAGCAATAGAAAAACGATTGTAATAACATATTTTAGCGACTCTTTGATTATAATAAAGCTGCACATTTTCTTTTCTGACAATCTTCAGTTTAATTTTAATATATTTAGATTATTTGCAAATTAATAAAATTTGACTTAACAGGCAAATATCGCCATTCCAGGGTATTATTTTTACGTGGATCTACTCTGCTGCTAAATTAACAAAAACATCGCAAATTAATAATGATACACTCATTGAGAGGCGCCGCCATATTTCAAATACCTTAAATAACACCTAGATATTGCTTCTAACTAACAATAATTACTTTAATCTTCCACGAATAAAAACGTATGAAACTATGTACTTCAATCTCGTATGACTCGTATATTAGAATTTATTACATAGTGTAAAAAGGTATAAAATGGTTATCAAAAGATTAGCATATTTGAAACTTATTTCACCTTTACTGAATGCTTAAGGTCTATGGTGAATATGTGGAAACATAAACAAAGAGAAAGGTATCATAAGCCGATACTAAAATAAATATGTACTTTCCCAATCACTTTTATATTCTAAAGATGTTGTACTTCATGACTAAATAATAAATACGTATGTTTATAAAAAATGTAAATAGTTCACGACTTATTGTCATGTCCTGTATAAATAATAAATATATATATATATATATATATATATATATATATATATATATATATATATATATATATATATATATATATATATATATATATATATATATATATATATATATATATATATATATATATATATGGATTTTTAGATTTTCGCGAGTAAATAAATATTGTGAAAACTCCTGAAGATGCTAGGAAAATCTCCGGCGAAATATAGAGGGACTTATTCAAAAAAACAACGCGAGAAAATCACGTAAATAAATTATTTTTATATATATATATTTTATATATATATATATATATATATATATATATATATATATATATATATATATATATATATATATATATATATATATATATATATATATATATATATATATATATATATATATATATATATATATATATATATATAATTTTCCGTGTAATTAAATTTTTATCCCATCCACGTAAGTAAATAAGATTTCCAATAAATCAATTAGGATTCGAAGAGTAAATTGAAGTGACGCTTAATCGGAAAAAACTACCCTTCAATTACATCAACTAACCACCTTTATTATTATATCCCTAAACTTATTAAACTAGGGAAAATATTTATACAAATTTCATTATACCCAACGAGTCGTGCGTTAATTGCTTCACGTGTTGCTTTGCACGTGAATTACGACGTTAAAATATTTATATTAACGCAGGAGACAATTAAAATTTCCATTAGTTTTACGACTGCCGAAATGTCTACATTTTCACCCCCCGATGAGAATTTATCTGATTCGAAACTGGTTTTATTGCCCTTTTGATGAGTCGTCCTAGCTCATTTTTACTACGTGACCAGTTTACTCGGCTGCTTAAATTGAAATAAAGGTAAATCGCTATGCATAGAGTTCGTTTACGTTTGAAAATGGATCGACTCTGACTGTACACAGTAATTGAATCCGAAATGCAATGAATGAGCAATTTGGGTTCCTTAATCTATATTAACTCAATATTAAACTTTATCTTTGGATTTATTAGTTTATATTTGAATTAGTTAACAATGGCTAAGTGAATGTGAGCTTGTTTTATAAACTATGGATTCTAGTGCAATTCTCGAGGGGTAAATTTGAATATTAATATTTTGCTGGAGCATTAATCGGGTATCTACCCGTGAGACTCACTTAAGTAGCTAACTATAATCGTTTCTCAATAGAATTTAGCTCAAATTAATAGTGTTGAAACACCGTTTTATGGTATTATGAACGTTACATGAAAATTTGAAGCTCGTTTTATGCTATTTTCCTAGCACTTAGTCAAAATTTCAATAATCCCATATCAAAGTGAAACGAAGAGAAGCGGTAGCTTTCTGAGATTTTCCAAGCCGCAAAACCTATTATTTTGATTGGTATAAAAGCTGCTATCAATTTAAAAGCGTTGAGTGCTGGTGAAATGTTGAAATGAGACAAATAAAATCTTCGGAATTCATTAAAATAGGCTTTGTATGTATTTTTAACATTTCATTGCAAATATATTTTCTCGCAATGATAACTATTTACTGTAAAAATAAACTTTGCGTGCTAAAAATTACAAACTATATATTTTAAATTAATTTATAAGTTTACTAATTAACCAGTTTAATAAGTGTGCCAAGAAATATACTAATCAAAAGTCTCAGCGAAATATTGCTTTTAACTACGTGTCACGCTTAGGCCGGTTTCATACGTGCCGGATGGATTTGCCCGGCACCGGACCGGCATCATGTAGTGCGGGTAGTGTTGTATGGGCAGCGTCGGGCTGGCGCCGGATGGATTCGTCCGGCACGTCTGAAATGGTCAGTACTAGCTCATACAACACCACCCTCACTACACGGCGTCGCCGGCCCGGTGCCGATCGAATCTATCCGGCACGTGTGAAACCGGCCTTAGTCGCAAAACTAAACACAATATTTTTACTAGATTATTATATTGTATAATTGTTTATTTTTACTAGATTATTATACCCTCCAACAAGCAAGAAAAGTTTTTTTATACTTCAATAGAAATGTATATTTTAATATTATATATATATACATATTGGTATATGTTTTCGCGGTTATTAAATGTTATTAATGTGTTATCAGGTTGATCGCGTATTGATTTTTTATCGTGATATTTCGGCTGGATCACACGAGCCACTGGTGTGATCCGTCCGAAGATGGCTGGTGGTATCCATCCAAAATATTATGATAAAAAATCGATAAGCGACCGACGTAAATATATCAACAAACTTGGAATTATTAACGGTAAATTTTATTTTTAAAATGTATTGTATATAATAGTTTGTTTGTAAATGTATCTATAATATTAAAATAAACATTTTATAAAAACAAGAGTTACTAATTGCCTTAAGAGCCTTGTAAAATTAATCATGTCTTTACTTCTTTCTATTAATTAATTATCAATTATCAGATTTTAGTTTTTGTGCTTTAATACAATATAAATGAAATAATAACAAAAAATAGTTTTAATTAAAGTCATGTTAAATGTATTGAAGAACACAACAACCCAATAAACTTGTTGTGTAAATATATAATGTTTATATTATTTAGAGTAGATAACAATCTGATTCTAAAAAAGATTCGCAATAGTATATGATGACTATTATGATGTATAGAAAATATTTTCCCCGTTTTATTGCTTACGAATTCAATTTTCTCCCAGCTATTTTTATAGCTAAGACCAAAGCTTCATATTACTAAATAAACATGATTCCCAATGAGATTATAGATATTATAGCATATTATTTCACTTCACATGTTATCAATGTTTTTGTGTGATTTTAGCGAGTGAGATTTTGAGGAATTTCTTTTTTTATTCGCTATTTTTAACATATTACATAATTTATTTTTCACGAACAGGCAATTTTTAAAATGATAATACATTTAGTCGAAAAAATTGCTTTAAAACTATAAAATAAAAATAAGTAGTCGTACTGAATTATAATACAAGATAGGATTTGTGCATTTAATTTGACTCTATTAAAAATATTTTTATTTTATATTTTTTCGCGCGATGTAACATGTTTTTTTCTCGTTATTCTCTTTGTCCTAAGCCGTCGTTAATTTGTAGGCAGCTACTGCTTCAAACAGGTTTAAAGGGTCCACTGCGACAATTAGGTAAAACGTAATTGAACAATAAAGCCTATACATGTCGTAAAAAACCACAACGTTCGTTTATAATGACACGGAAATACAAAAGCGCCATATGCTTTCGTGTTACGCAACTTGTTTATGTAACGCGAATTTTTCATGTGCCATTTTCTTCTACATTCGTTAATGTTATACGCGTACAAAATTTCGGAATCCATTAAAAAATATATACGTGCTCAATTTTCAATTTTGCATGTTTACATATTTGCACACTTGTTTATTTACAGGAATATTATTGTAAAAATCGTTTTCTTCCTATACGACTTCAAATCACGTAGTACGTGAAAATCTATCTTTTATTCTAAACGCGTAGCATAAAAAAACAATAAACAAAGTTGGGTGAACCCTTTCACAACTTATATACATACCTGTGGCAAGGAAAACAGAAAAATTTTGCTTTCATCTTTGCATTTCAGACGATGAAATTTTTCTTATCGGCCAAATATAATCTGTTTATGTCTTATATGCATAATATGTTTGTTTGTATGAGCGAAATCTTAAATTGATTTTGAACGTATATTTATACTTATATTTTTAGTCACTACATGTTGCTTAAACATATTTTAGAATCGTCGTTTTTGTAGTAAAACGAGTTTTACTTATTAGAAAATAAAATAAAGCACTACTGCAATACCGTATTGACGTTTATTGCTGATAATAGCTACGATTCTTTTAATACTGTTTTATTTTGTAATTGCGGTAAGAATAAAAGATAATGATGTTGATTTAAAAATAATACGAAAATGTTTTTATCAAAACTAAAAAAAAAAATTGTATAAATTTTATATTCTATAGGCAAAAGTTTATGTGTTCAATTCTGATATTACAGTTTTTATAGCTTTAATGTGAATAATAAAAAACGGAAAAGTTTACACTAACTATATGGATACATAGATAGGACATTTTAGTGCTACAATACAACAAAGCTATAACAACAAACTTTAACAAGCGAATTGGTTCAAAGAATTTAATACAAATGGTAATAACTTTCAAAATAAACAGTGAATAAGACATTTGTTGGTAATGCATAAAAGTTGAGAGCCATTATTGAAGATAATCCACAAACAAATGTTCCAACACTCGTAATATATTAAGGGATCTCTACTTCATAAGTTTGTGAAGTTAAAAAAATTGGATAAATAAATACCGTATGAATTGACCAAAGCGCTGTCTTTTAAAACTGAACGAATTTATATAAATCATTAAGAATTTATTCAAATAAAAGATTTAATAATTGAAAGTTTATAATATTGGTCTTTAACGACTTAAAATGTTATATTGAAACGAGAAACATACTTTTTTATCTCTTTTATTGCTTTTCTCCAGTATATTGACGTTTTTTAAAATAATTTATTGACAAAAATAATCTTTGCACATATTTATGTATGTATCATATAACATAGTAATTTAATTTTGCATATCGCCTATAATATATTGCTTGTACATACATATATCAAATTATAAACTAATCAATTTATATTGTGATTCAGCAGTTAAATTATTCGTTGCAAGGACATAGAATACATCTTTAATTTGTTTTAAGCCCGCTGATATAAAATTTTGTTTGTAGTTAACGATAAGGAATCGGTAAGCTAATGTAAAATAATAAAATGCTAACTAAAATAATAAAATAAATATTTTATAATTTACAATTGTAATTCATTATTACGGTTTACCGAAACAATTTAAATATTGCTGATAATTAAAGTAAATTAACATTTAAATAAAACTTAACAAAGTATTTTTTCGTTTCTAGATCATAGAAAAGAGTCTAAACTTTAGACTCTTTTCTATGATCTAGAAACGAAAAAATACTTTGTAAAGTTTTATTTAAATGTTAATTTACTTTAATTATCAGCAATATTTATCTATTATTTATCAGCAATATATATCTAAAAAGTTCTACAAATTTTCGCTTTAGACTCTAAAGCGAAAATTTGTAGAACTTTTTAGAGCTGCGGTTTTGCTTGAAATTTTTTTGGCTTTAGGAAAGGCTAGCTTGTGAAAAAAATGACTAAATTTTTAAGTACTAATAGCTAGTTATTGATGTGCTTAATTTTCATAAACTAATATGTGTTTCTATAAACTGCCCATTTACTTAATTAAAATATTTTATCTAATATAATATTGTGTTATAATATAACATTGATGTTAAAAAAGGTATGTTCACGTATATAAATCTATCTAAAAATAACGAGCTATTCTTAGAGGTTTAGTCGAATTTATCAGAATCAAGGAAGTTGTATAAGCTGCATATTTCTTCACAACGATATAATAACAACTGAAATCATCATAGCTATTACAGATTAGGATAAAATAGCTGAAATTCTGGCCAACGCATTTTCTAAATCTTATAAACTCGTTTAAAATTTTATATTATAAAAACTAATGAAAGGTTCGATAAATAAATTGTTAAAATACTATATTATACGTTTATGTTGGTCATAAAAATATAATTTTTTTATACGTCAATTCACCTTCAAACTTGATCGATTTATTATAAAAAAAATAACTAAAACATTAAATATTATAACTAGAGTGTATTTTAAAACTATAATATTTCACGCACACGTCAAAAATACCATATGGAAAACTTTTGTATGATTTGTGTGAAATACATTTAGAGAGCCTCTAAAAAGTAGATAAATCTTGCCAAAAGTTATATTTGTGTTTTATGGCAGCATTCTATGATAATTTTGACCGCTTCTGTAATTAAACGTTTAATCATATTTATGAGCAAAACAGTTGACAAATTGTCTTCCATCTTTCACAATTATGTTTATTCTAAATATTCAAATAGATTCACACAAGTTAATTAAATGCAAGATTATGTTTCCATATATTGATAAGTAGTCAACGTTTTTTTTAAAAACTGTATAACGATCATTTTAAGTTAAAATAATATTTTTACTCTCTTTATCAATATTGAAATACTGCTTAACAACAGTAGAAGATTTGGGTTAAATATAAAGTTGTTAGTGTTTATATGTTTTTAGAAACTTAATGGTGGCAGATAAATGGAGCTCACTTCGAAGCAAGCGTATGACCGTTAGCTTAAACTGTCATAAAGTCCAACTAGAACATCCAGGAAATTGTCTTGCAGGATTACCTTAAAGAACGCTTTATGTGTGTATGCACAGCGTCCTTTGTTCACGTTACAACTTCCGCTTGGACCTTGGAATGTATTGTTCTTCCTATACATGTACTTTCAGTTACAATCTACACATGAGACCGAGATTTGTGGCGCAGGAAGCTCTGGTGCTCAACCGTGAAAATGGGTAACGTTAACGTGGTTTATGCATTGTATTATACATATACACATAAATCATATATAGACAAATACGATTCGACATAAATTAAACAAGAAAGCAGTCCGTGTCAAATGGAATACTACGTTTCCGTTCATTGATTTTCTGAAGCAATTTTCTGTGTGCATGTGAACATCGTTGGTAAGTGAGGTGAACGAATATATTGGCAATGATATATAATAGATACATCGATTTGCACTTTCAATGGTTTTGCAGTTCAATGCAAATTGATCTGCTCCATTTAGAAGTGCATCAAATTATTAACTCCAATTAAACATATAACAAGCTAGAAAAACATTAGATTTTTTTAGTACGTTTATTCAGATAGCTTTTTGACATGAATAAATATGGATTTGGATTTAAAGAAAGAGAGACTGATTTTTTATTTTGGTAGATCAAGTAACTATTGACGTCACGTGATGTAATTAACAATGACTTCTATTTGCATTCTCTATTGGGTATCTGGACTTTATTTGTATAAAATTTATTTTAATTAATAAGCACTTAGCACTTGGCTTATACATGTTGCCTACAACTTCCCATAAACAAAAACTCAAGCACCGACCCTGCTATATAAATACAATAATTTCAATTCAAAGCTTTTGAGAGTTTTTGATGCGTGCTTTTCATAAAAGTTATAATTTATTTAACAAACAAAAAAAGGTCCCCAACAAGCAGCGCTTTACATTTTTCCAAATGAGTACAACGAGTAAAGTGTGTATTTTTTTCTCTAAATTGAGCCCATTAGTCTCTCAAGAGATCTGTGTTGGCAATGACAAAATGTGTTGTAAATTTGCTACATTTTCTCGTTACGCAGTCAACGAATTTTATTTTTACGCAATATATTTATGATTAAAAAATAACACCGTTTGTTTGTATTCTACAAATGGGAAAATTGGTGTGTGATTTAGAAAGACAAAAATCTCGATCGGATTTAAATAAGACAATTTGTTGCCATTTTTCGTTCTTAGCCATAAATAAAATAAAACTCTGATAATTATATTTACGTAAAAATAAGCAAAGAGAGTTCGAAAAAAGATAATTTATTACCAAATTGTGTTTGAAAGACGGTCTCTTAATAAATGAATTGGAAATAATTTTCAAGAGGAAGATAATGATTTAATCCAAAGAAGTAGAGGAAAGAATATATATTAAATTATAAGTTTCACAAAATCTATTTTTAAATGAACGAAATTTTTAACGAAAAACATTTTCACTTTTCAAAATATAAATAACAATTTATAACAACTTCGTATCATATTTCACAAAATAAATCGGAATTTAGTGAGAGTCTCTGAAACTTGAAACACGGACTTCCTGTGTTTTGAGTCTATGCTGTGAACTGATACTTTCCTGTTCGATTTTTCATAATTTTAAACACAACGAGCCGAGTAAGCTACTCACATACACACACACGGAAAATAGAACCGACGTATATTTTTATATATATTTTATACCGTATAATATAGTTAACTAGTCGCTTATATCCAACTAGTGTCACACTTTGAATGCGCGACTTATACCCGGATTTTCCAGGATGCCTTGTACGTGCAGCGACAGGATAAAACTACCCTGTCAATGGAAACTCGACTGAGGGAAAATCTTTTCTTTCTTTTTTCCCACCACCGAAGCACATTTCAAGCATCTTTCTCGGTCTCTTCCTTTCTCCTACTAGCGCTGCATCTAGAGGTTTCCATTTGAGTACCAGCTGCTCCATTTAAGACCTGCCGAATTCAGGTCAACATTTTTTCCTCAACCTCCATGTTAATCGATGAGAAGTCGGAACGAGTCTGGCGATAAATTAAAACACCAACAAACGTCAAAGAAACTAGTGAAAAAAATAATTACGTGTATACGTGTAAATGTTTACCAAAACCATTTTTTTAATATCTTGCTCCACTTTCACAACTAATACAAACACATTTGATAAAATAACAAATAACTTGATATAATAACAAATATGGCCGGAAAAATTAGGGTAAAATTTAACTTCATTTATGTATTTAGTAACTCAAAAATCAATGTCAGCATATTGATAAAAATTTTCGTCTCATACATCATTATTTTGAAAGTAAATATTTTCGTAATTATTATTTATTGCCTACTTTACCTATATTTACTCTAAAATACAGATTTTTTCGATTCGTTTTATTTTAAAAGTAATTTAGAAAACTGTATAAATTTTAGTTAATAGAATTTTTAGTCGAAAAATATATTCCAGTAAAGTACAGCCAAATAATACGACCTATTTAATTTATGCTGTTCAATCTTCTACAAAATAAAGAGTTAAAAAAACAATTATCGGTAATAAAAAAATACACATATTTGCAAATCAGTGTATAGTTTGATATTTACATGTAAAAAACATTTTTAACTGCCGAAAATATAAATATATCAGGAAATTTTATATACTACAAAAATGATCTTTTGTAGCTATTTTTATACCTGAAATATTTTTTTATTATTACAATAATGATAATTTTTAATAATGAAAAGTCCTTTTATTTGCGCAAGAGCTACTGGATAAAATATTATAACCATACAAAAATGAAAGTTCAGAAAATTCAGAATTTGAAGAAGTTCTTTAACCATCAGACTTACAGTAAGAGCTACATAGCACTATCACCTTAGTGGCGAAAAAATATTCGCCAACTTAAAAAAATACATAAAACATATTTTTTTAATTAGATTATTTTAAGGAACAAACAGAAAATCAAGACAAGCTGTATAACGCGCTGCTGACATTTTAAAGTATTTATTTTAGTAAATAAAAAAAATATTTTGATCATATTTAGACGTTTTTTTAATAAAGAAATGATTGCATAAAATTTATTTTTCGTCCTTTAAAATATACGAATATATATTCAAATATTTTGACATTTATTTATTGATATTCGAATACGAATCAGACAAATATTTTGAATATCTAGTCCCAAGGCGTTAATCAAGCGTAAGCACTTGGAAAAATTACTCTTTGTTGGGAAAGGATGCGCAATAGACAATACGTGTTCTACTCTGCGCAAAAGGACTATTGTTATTTCTACATCTTAATAACGATTGCCGAAAGTGGTCATCTAACAGTTTAACTTTTGAAGCGTAAGCATATTTCGTAGGTGTGTTAAAAAATCGATGCAATTGGCCAACAAACAACCTAATCTGCTATTCTTCAGAGCTGTTTTGAATCAGAATTATATAGTATGTGATACTTGGCCACAGATGGGCAAACAGACAAAGAGAAAGAAGCAAAGTAGTATTATACACATCAGCAGATAATCCAGTTTCATCAAATACATATCAAAACAGATCCCCGCTGCACTACAGATCACAGCCGACGATAATTAAACTCGAGACTCTAACAAAGACCGATTTTCAAGACCTGTCATTTCGACTCATCAACATACATTTCTATATAAATGTGTGATTATTATTATATCTTTAGAAAAATAATTTATTGAAAAGTCACACCCTTAAAAACTGAAAATTTAAATATTTTTGCTATTTTTTTATCTATGAAAATCAAAATAAATAAAAAAAACAAGTTACGGTTATATATGCTGTATATATAATTAAAAAGTTGTTTAATATTACTCTTACACTAATTAAATTGTATACATAAACTTTATTAAAAAAAAAGATATTTGCTCAGAACAAAAAAATCGTAGACCCGAATGAGAATTATTTTTAAGTAAGAGTAACAGTAAATTAAGACTACCCTTTTCTTGCATTTTTATTTTATTGCATAAATATCTTTAGTCGATACACTTTCATTATTATCTAATTTGTTCTAATTAACATCCAAATTTTATTTTTTTGTTAATGACTTAATAAAAAAGTGGCATTATTGTGACAAACGCATAAATGTCGGTTTATTATCATAAAAAACAGCCGCAGATAAGCTCTATTAAAATAAGACCGCATTCTTTTTTTGGTTGCTCTGTATCGGCCAAATTTGCATGTAAAATTCATCATCTTGTCCAGGGGGACGGTCGTAAAACTTAACGCGGTAACAAAAAATAGACTTTTTATATTCCATTTGGTCCGAAGTTGTATATAATGTGCCCAGCTCTGGAACAGCTGGGCAAAGTTAATGACTACGCCTGCCATTGTCCTTAGGCAGAAAAAGGTTATGGACAACTAAGTCCGCACGCGGAATACACATTTATTACGTCTCCCACATTACATAAATACACATTCTATACAAGTAAACACATTCAGATTTAAAGGCAAGAATGGCCTATAAATTTTGAGGAAAGAAAAATAACGGACGCTATTTTCTAGAGGCTTAATACTAAAGCTATCTCTTAATAATTTCATCCAAATCAATCGTAAAAGTAAGAATACGAATCACTTTCATACCACAATCATTATACCCAGAAAAACATGTTTTTATTAAGCAAAAAAAAATATTAAAGTTACAAAACAACTCAGTCATTAAATTGAATTGAACTTCTACTAGATCAGTATGATATATAATTATTTCTTAATAACAAAATTTGGGAAAAGTGTTGTATAAAACTACTAACACAAAAATTTCTTTATTTTAATATTTATAAATTTATCAAAAATACTTGTTTGACTGAATTTTATAAATGTTCTAAAATCATATGGTTTTAGTATAATCTTTGTGTTAAAATATATAAATAAATAATTAGCCACTTGATAGAATCATTTTTAAAGCTGCATATAATTGATGTAGATGTAATTGTCAAAATTTAAGTTTTATGTAGGGTACTGCATTATATTTTACTTTTTATAAATTCCATGGAGAAATATATGTGTATGTAGTAAATAATATTTTATCAAATTGTTGATTTAGCATGCCTCTAATAAAACATTTAATCGCATTCGTAAACTTTTGCACTAAAGTAAAACAAACTGACTTGTAACATAACGAAAACGCTTTGAATAATAAAATGAATTTACCTTTTAAATTAGCAGTCGATAATGATAACGTCACACGTAGATACAAGAATACATATGTATAAATGTATGTATATATTAAAAAATATTCTGTACTTATTGAGTATTATAGTGATTTCAATATATTCAAACGTGTTTCACACTTTCGGTCATTTATTATGTTTTTTAGTTTTCTGAATACTGTTGTTATAATATGATCTCCGTGCAACTTTTGAATAAAATACGTTGTAAATATTTCATCTGTGTTAATTAGCAAATAAACTACGTTAAAAAGTCTAATTAAAAAATCTGAAGGATAAAATATTATATTTAACTTAAAAACACTTTTTAACATACATGCACCCTTTGCAGGGATAATATTCTTACTTGCATATCGAGATATACCGTCATTACATTAAGGACAAAATATAAAGATTATTTTCAGAATATTAACTAGTTGAAATTATCCTATATTTAGTTTAATTAAATATTTTTTTAAAAATTCAATCAGGTAATAGTTGTGATAATTAAAATTTAATTTATGAAAGCTTTATAAATTGAATACGTTCGCCAAAAACATATATTCAGTTATATTTTCGTCCCAAATCCATTTATAATTATAATTATGTATTGAACATATGATCGATTAATCCGTGGAGAATTATTTTTTAGAAAAATCTCTTTAATAATTATTCTTCGGTCACTTTTCTATTATATAATACTTTTTCAGTTAACGGTATATTATTACTTATACGTCTCGTACTAATACGCTAAGCTACTATGAATACTCATATTACGCGCGTGAAATATTCTGAACACAATAACTTTATCCCTAATTATTCCTGCTGGATTAATTAAATGATTAATGGATCCTTTTAACTGTAAGGAAAATGATGCTTTTTTATAATATCCTTTTAATAAATTGTCGGGGAGCATTAAACAGACACATAATTAATTGTTAAACTACGCAACATACAAACTTTCCAAATCCATTGCAACGTTTAGATTAGTTTATGCATGAAAAAATACTGATCATTCAACCTTTTCATATTTAATTAATTTAATTTATGTATATTAAGTTAATTTGATAATCGTATTTTGACTTCCTATCTACGAGTATAATACGTTAAATCACGATTAGGCGCCGGAAATCCTCTTATCGTATTACATTTTTACGAGCTAGACGATCCGTAAATAATTAATGTCATATTTAATACCTCTTCTATATATGTTCGTATTTACGAACATAATTAATAAAAATAATTAATTTTAATGAACAAGCGAGCTTCCGACGGGGAAACTGATTTTGGGCTAATTGTGTCGGCAATTAATTTCTCAAACGAATATCTTCATTGCAATATATTATAAATGTATTATTATGTATTTAGATATTAAAAAGAATTTTCTAAGAATACTTTTATTTATTAGATGTTAACATTTATAATATAAAAAATATATATATTTATTGGCTGAATAAAGATAGAATATACGTTGAAAATATTAAGATTAAAGTCGTGTAGATTCCACAGTACCGATTAAACTACTCTCCAGGGACGATTGAAAAATACTACCATAACAATATTTCAGTATATCAAAACCCTTATATTTATCATGAATATCATCGTAAAAGCTTAAGGGTTTTTGGGTTTACGTCATAAATCATGCGAAATTGCAAAGTTTTCTAGGAAATAAATCAAATTGTAGAGGATATTTTTATTACGAAAATTTTACTTAATCTCTTGGGATTGCTATCTTAAAAGAAAATATATACTTAAATTAATTTTTATACGTTTTTTTATCAAATATTATATGATTTGTATCATTTAATGTTTATTGTATCAGTAAGCGATTTTTTAAACTTATGACAAATTTATCATGATTTTTATACAAATAAATTTAAAACAACCCTAATGCTAATACTATTTTATTATATTATATTAAATTTATAAAATATAAGTAATAATATATTTTATTTATTATAAGTGATTGTTTTAGGTGAATATAATTAACAAAAATATTTGCTTTAAATTTTGTTGATTTAAGTGAAATTAAATGGTTTTAAGACATTTTGACCAAAAATAGATTTAAATGGACTCTTAAAACGACAATCGAATTTAAGATCATGATTATTAATTTTAAATTAATTTGTAAAATACAATTTATAATCAATAAATGTCATAACAGCTAGGGCTATTTTATTTTAATGATAGCGCAATTTTATAAATTAAAATTCGAGTGCCACTGGTAAGGCTTGAGCCTGTGATGATTATTTACAATCGAGCTAAGTCGTACATTTTATGTTTTTAAAAATCTCTAATAATGAGCTATTTCAGTTCATAGTATTCAACAAAAAAATACATCGCTTCTATTGTATCACACCTATTAAGTGAATTTTACAGTTGGGTACTTTCGGCAATCATTAAGAAATGCGGTAAATTTAACAATGATTTTTGCGCATGATAGAAGGCATTGCCTATTGCGCATCCTTATCACACAAAGGGGTAGTTTTCCGCTACTTATGTGTGATTAAGAGTGATTAACTACTCTGTATGAATGTTTTGATTAAATTGAAATATAATATTTAGTTTAATTTCAGTTTTGTCTAAAAAAGAAATGCTATGTTTGTTAACAAGTCTTTAAAAATTGATTTAAAATAAGTTGTATTTATTTAATTTATTGCTTTCTAAAATAGAAGCTTCTTAAAGTCTCAATGTATCTATATATTTATTTATTATTTAGTATATTAAATCTCTTAACGTTTAATGTGGCATAGGAACTTAGAATCAAAGGCCGGGTAAAAACATTGAAATGCGAGTATTAGTAAGATATAAAGGATTCTAAAAAGGAACGAGGAAGTGGCTTGAATTTTACGTTTGAGGCGATTGTTCATTTCGTTCGCTCGTTAACTCGTACTTAAGTAATTGGAATTGATTCTTCAGGCGTGATTAAAACACGCGTTTACTAAACGAAATTAAAACCGACGAAATGTTTGCAGTTAATCCGACGATATTCGTTCAACAAATCTTCATTATTTTGGAGGCCTTTAATCCACGCAATAAATCGCCAGGACAGAAATTATCGAGAATGAGACAGAATTAGTGTAATTGTACCTGCAAGTTGTATATTGACAATAGACGTTTAGAGTTGGTAATTAAATAACGGATTCAATAAATTCGTAACGTCGAGTGTTTGTTTGGCGTCGAAAACAGTGAACGGATTTAAATTTTATTGTTTGCGATTGTACGTTTACTATTAATCCTTTTAACTAGACAAATTTTCGACGAAAAACTATAACCACAAATATTACATCATCGTTTCAACTAAAATGAAATAAAATTTCGAATAAAATATTATTAAATACAATACAAGCTAGTTGTGTTTAAATATATATTTCTCTGTTAAATATAAAATGTTGAAATTAAAAATAGTAGAAATCTACTCACAGAATTAACTGAGAAAATACGGTCTAATTAACTGGACAAAGTAAAAATTTAATTTATTCTCAAAATATACTTTTTACCAGCGTCGACTGTCGAATAAACTGCAATTTTTTTACTAAATATTTTTATGCATGGCTATGTATAGTAATGATGGTTACTATAAAAGCGATATTATTATTCAGTTGAAAACACCTCTAATTTCAATAGGGCTTAGGAGCAAGGCAAATATTATATTAGTAGTCAGCAGTCGCAGCAACGTTGTTTCTATAGTCTCTAATCCTAATTTCTAATCTCGCTAATTGCGAGACTTGTTCAGTGATCCAAATACTCAGTGCACAGGAGAAACTCCTGCTGAAATCCATCGCAATTTGTTTTTATTTACAGCATAGATCTTATTGTAATAAAAATAGTCAAATGACCTAAGGGTGTTTGGATTTAAAGCAGGAATAAGTGACATGCATCAGACTTATATGATATATTGAAAATAAATATAATGTTCTAAAAATATAATTAACACAAACCAAAAACATATGTAATGTGAAATTTAGCACTATTATTTTTTATTTAATAAAATATCTAGGTATATTTTATATTAATATGAAGGAAAATTACACATGTGCTTTCGGACATAAAAACTACATTTAACCGTTAGGAATGTTTTGTTTTTAGCTGTCATAACTATTGACAGCATATGAGATTTGTATTATACACGAACTTATTATTTTTATATTTATGTACATATATTGCAGTACAATATATCATTCTCCAAAGACATTTATATTAGAAAGTATATATACGTGTTTATATGTAGGACGTGAACCTCGATAGAAGTGCTAAACCACAAGACGGGCAAGTGATTACACGAATGAACAGAGCCGGCACTAGCTATTCTTTCGCCCATGACAAAAGGTTATTAAATGTGACACTACACTACGAAAAAAATATTTAATGGGAATTCTAGGACTCAACATTGAAATGTTAACGTACGAAAATGCTCACATTTTTTGATAAAATATATATTTTATAAAACAAATATTTGTATTACAAGAACCAGTGCTAAATTTTTACACATTAAAAAAAACTAAGCACCGATTTGTTTTAATATGTTGAGATATGTAAATATTTTTTAATAAAAAAAAATTATTGTCATGAAACGGTATTTAAAAATCGCAGTTTTTTGATGGCAAATCTGATATTAAAAAATTATATTATATATAAATAAATAAATAAAATCACTTAGTCGCCGTAGAACAGAATGACCTTGATAACCTTATATTAAATTATAGATTCCCAAAGTGCACTCTATACAGATTCCCTGTGGGCGCTTGATAAAATTTGATGGGCAGCTCTAGCCTTGTGTAAAGTAACGAAAGCTAACGATGAGCAAAATTAAGCAATAAGAAGATTCTAAATCAAATTATTTTGTCTGAAAATAGTTGAATTAAATATTTATTTATCCTATTATTAAATAATTTGATGTTATAAAATACATTTTACAACAGATCGATCAAAAAACAAGACACCAGGTGAGCTCCATATTTTAAATATGTTTGCTGTGTCAAAGATGAATTCTATGAATATTTGTAACATACAAAAGCAAAGAATAACAAAATGTTTATGCTGATAATAAATATAATTATTGAAATTATTTTTAAACACATTATAGATGACCAACAATCATAATGAAAAATGGAAAACAAATGTTGAAGAAGTGTGGAAGTATTTTTTTAAAACAACCCTATGAGTGAATATTTCCTTTAATTTTTTTTTAAATATTAGCTGAAAATATTATTTTATAAAAAATTATAAAGAAACGATATAGCAAGGTGCTATCGTGACTAAAAATATTTTATGGCAAAAAATGTATGAGAGCGCCTGAACCAAAAGCTATGAACTAAATAATAGACTTCTTGGACACCTTTAAAAACGACAAAGAGCTAAACCATATAAATGTATTAGCTGTGGGTTTTTTAAAATACGATTTTATGTAAGAAAACTTCACGATATTTAATTAGCTTTAACCCTTTTGGATGCCGGGCCTTTTTGGAAAAATATTCCAGAAATGCCGGGACTTTTTAATATATAATTAAAAAGTCAAAATGTGTATTTTAGTTTGTAAACATGCTGTCGCGGCGTGCGACGCTGTCTGCAGTGAACTTGACCTCATTAATGATGAATATGCGATTGTGTGTTATTTTAGTTCTTATTTGCGCTGTAATAAGAGTCATTATCGCATGACGTATTAAAAATTACGAGATCTGAGCGGCCGAACTCCGACCAGGAATCGATAACAATGGTATATATTATGTTATTTATTTTTAAAATGTAAATAAAACTTTTCGTAAAATAATAAAATATGATATTTTTAAATAATGGTTTAAGTAAAAATACCCTACAGACTGTTGAATATATGGATATATATATATAAATATATATATATATATATATATATATATATATATATATATATATATATATATATATATATATATATATATATATATATATATATATATATATATATATATATATATATATATATAAATAATAATGAAATATTAAAAAAATAATGATTATAATATATTTATAACATATATTTGAAAAAATTTTAGAAGCCCTTGAAGCAATTACCCTACAGACGGTTGAAAATGTATTGGATACTACGATTTCGGAGCCGTCGGATCAGGCAGTTCTCGCTAGTGTAGCGAAAGCCGATATATCGGATTTTGGTAGCCAAAGGGTTAATAGTTATTCGACAGATTTTTATGGAAAATATATGAAAACTTATTTTTTATGAGTTTTTTAATACTGCATTTGTAGCGAAATTTTTTGTACAAATGCACTTAATGAATTCAAGCAGTGATTTTATTTTCAATAGAAAAACGTGATTTATTGTCAACATTTGATGATATTTCATATCGATTTAAAAATATTAATAAAATGTAGGCTCTCGATTACATTTTAGACCTATTATTAAACGGCAACAATTAAAATATTGGCAAAAAAAGTTAAAAATAAAATTTTAAAACAAGTACCAATTAATGACATATATATAAGCATTTTTATATATTATTGTATTTTATTTTTCTTTAAATTTTATCAGTGTTTTTAAAAAAAATTTTCGTAAATTAGTGTTTGGTTTTATAAGCAGGAAATATAATACATTTAATGTAAAATAAATCAATTTAGTAGTATATTAATTCCTATTACTTTCATAATTATTAGCATACAAGTTGTAATTTCCAAATTAGTTTTTTCTAATTCATAAATTATGAACATAGTTTAACGAATTTTAATGATTATATGCTTACACTTGAAATGTTAGATTAGTTAAAATAGACATGTATATGTTTTTGCCTTATCAAAAATCCATAGAAAGACCCTAGATTATTGATTTTTAAAAATAAAAATATTTTATCCAGTAAAATAGTCATATTCTATTGATTGCCTATATATACATTAGGCATATGACTAAAAAAATTGCCAAAATAGTTCAAAAAGCAAAACTAACAATCCCACCTAAAGCATAACATAAAAAAATCGGATTTTCGATTGAATTGCCTAACATAAACTGTGTTAGTTCAGTAACTTTAATGAAAAAAAATAAATTGCTGCCCACAAAGATTTACGTGCCTCGATGCAGCTTAGTATTTTTTACTAATTTGTAAATTTTACATTTAATTAATTTTTTTTATTACCGCATTATTTTTTTGAATATTTTTAATTTTAAATTACAATTTCAATTTTAATTTACAACATTGATAAATCAAAGACATTTTTTTCTTAAATAATTGCTTTGACATTTTAACGTCAGCGAGCATATATTTTATCACCCACCGCAACGACATTCGATAATCAAATGGTGACCCTACACTAGTCAATGTTATGAGAACTTTTGTTTGTTTTAAGGACAAAGACCCGCGTCGGACACATAGGTTTTGACATTCGTCTTTCGTCGCGATGCGACAAAAGGATCGAATTTCTTTTGTCGGAGAAATATTTCACAGGCTGAAAACAATTACCCACTGAATCATTTTTTATATTTAGCACCAACCACAAAGATTTTTTACACAAAGGCGCTTTTAAAATCGGGTGAGGATTACATTTCGGAAAATTTAAGATTAAAAATATTATAGTAGCAATATATTAAAAGCATTTTAAATATAAATGGTTTAAATAGTTTGAGCAAAAAATAAAAATGAATTTATTATAAAATTATATATTTTTTCACGTCGGTATATCAATTTAAAATAAAATAAAATATATATATACATATATTGCGCATTTCTAATTTTGATTAAATAATAATATATATTTTTTCATGACGTATAAGAAAATTAAAATATAATAAAAATACTTATATATTCATGCAGCGTGTAATTTTTTACATTTATCATTTTTTTCTGGCAGTATAAATTTTTTTCATAGATTTTATTTAATTTATAATATGTCTATATATAAGTGTTTTTAATTGCGTTTAATTATAACCTTTATATTCGGCATACTACATCGAAAAAATGGACTGCAATACAGCACATGACAACGCTCAACCGTATGTCAAAGGTCAAATCGTGCAATCTAACCTGAACAAGGGATGAAACTTGCTCAAGCAACCATCATACTCTCTCGCCGAAGCACCTACAGATTAGAGATTCCATCATGAATATTCGATACTCGAATATTTCATTAGCTATTCAAATATATATGTGTAGTAGTTTGTATTGAAATATTGCACAAATTTAATGTATTATTAAAATAACATGACAAGGTTTATAGGTCTATATATTAATAATGGAATTCCAAATACTTTTTAGTATTTCGATTCTAGTGTAGAAAAACACTACTTGACTTAACAAGAAATTTATCAACTTCTGAATTACAAAGATTTTATCATCAGTGAAAACCAAAAATGCAGTTTATCCAAATAATCCAAAAATATATTTTATATATTTGGCTAATGTAAGAAATATATATTACAGAAACATAAATATTCTTAAATATTAAGCCAACATTAACCGCTAATGAGCAAATGTTTACAAAAACAGGTACAATCCTGACATAGTTAAGATCCAATATAAAAATCTAACATTTAATGCGTTGTAATTTTTTAAATACAATTTTTTTTAATCACAATAAATGTGCTCGTGTTATTTTCAGGTGTTACTAGTGGAATTTCTGAATATTTAGTATATTTTTCATAATGAATTATCTGCATGTAGCAGTTTTTTTAATTGACGCCACCTCTATTTGTTAATAATGATCTGAATTTTATCGCAGATATCATAAATCAATTTGTTCATTAAAGTTATCGATTACGTTTTAATTAAGTTTTTCCTTGCTTTCTTATTTTTAATAAAATTAATATTTAAACATGATTTTAATGTATTTTACTGAATTAAAACTAAATAAATTTATAATAAAATAAAACAACCGTAATTATGTTCTAACCTAATAATAATTAAGTTTCATAAAGCTCCGGAAATTATTTTTACTCTGATCAAAAAAGGGTCAAACAAAGTTAACTCTTGATTAACACAAATATTATCTTCACATGCAACATTATTAAAACTAAACAAAGGGGCGAAAGGGACATTTTATTTTTGAACAAAATCTTATCTATATATAATATATACTAATGCAAAGTTTATTTTTAACATTATTTTTTATTTAATCTTACTCGTTGACATATATATCAGAAGCTTTTAATTTATTTGAGTAGCATTATCTTAATATTATATACAATATAAGATATAAGCCTATTTGGTTATATTCGGAAAATTATTATTTTCAATTTTATTAGTATGATTAAATCTTAATAACTACAGGTACATATATTTAGTGTTTTTAATATTATAATAATACGTTTTCAATTTAATGTACATTGAATTTACAACTATAATAACAGCTCTAATACAATTCTATAAAAA
The DNA here is from genome assembly GCF_051122295.1 of Plectrocnemia conspersa. NCBI lineage: Eukaryota > Metazoa > Arthropoda > Insecta > Trichoptera > Polycentropodidae > Plectrocnemia > Plectrocnemia conspersa. Next base: position 12,907,221 of record NW_028277176.1, read on the forward strand.
TAATATATTTTTAACCAATTTTAATAATACATCAAGAACGAAGCATTATGTTTAACAATGCACATGACTGTGTTTAAACACATACTTTGTTAAGTAATTATTATTATCACGATCATCAAATTATTATCTTAGGATATTGGGTATCTAATATCATCAATGAATTAGACATATGAGTCTGACTGGAATCCAATTTAACCCAAACCCAACATAACCGACCTTTCTATCTATCAGCATAAATAAACGTTTAACAAACTGCCACCCCAAATCCCAAAAAATAACGACTCTTAAACTTTTTCGTCGTTCCGCAGCATCCCCGATACATTTTAGTTTAAAACTGGATAAAAAACACTAAAAGCTTTTTACCCCAAAAACGCGAACGCACGTTCGGTTCCCGATTCAATTAACGTCAATCACTTAAAACCCGAATCGTCGGTGACGTGTGCCGCGAATGCAAATAATGCCAACTATCGCACCATAAATTTCGATCTAATAAAAAGTCAATAATTCAATAAGCACTTTGCAAAGGGAATGCCTGAATCGTATTTGCTCTTCCGTGCGATCACAGACGTGTACATATATAGAAAGAAATACCCATATGAACATCGTCCCTAAAATCATACCACCGTGAAAAAAACATCCTATAGCTATACGTTAGTTAAGTTACATGCATATGTATTATATGTATATAAAGAGAACATATAAGGACACAAAAATACGTTTGGTGTATATAACGATGACTCAAATATAATTAAGCACAAATACTTTCTTTGAGATGAGCCTGAATAGAAGTCTAATTACTAAATATAAAATTTAAATATGTATTTAAATGCCTAGCTTAAATATTAGCCCATATAAATCGAATCTCATAAACCGTTCAATATAACTTTAGCCCCTATAAATATACATTAGCAAAATTTTAATAAATATAAAATAAATTACATCTCAAGATAATCAAATTATATTTTTACACATTATATCACATTCATCCTTCAATTAAAGCTGAATTTAGCCAATTTTCAGTGCTCGATTATATAATAATTCATCGTATTGCATATATTTTTCTATACAATAAATGTTAATTCATGTACGATAAAATAATTCACTTTTTTACCACCCTGTATACATATAAACGGATTGTATGTTAGAAGATAGATGCATAGACCCTTACAGAGTAACTGTGTGACTGATTAAACGCCCAAAACCATTCAAGATAAATGATATCTATAAAAAAGGAAATGTTTGAGGACCACTAGAGTTTGCTCGGTTATATGTCTTAAGGAGGAAATTTGTTGCAGCCACCCATATTAAATTACCTATATAATATACGTAATATGTCTTTATAACACAAACTTTGTAAATGTGTAAATATAATATCGACTTTAAATTTGCCATATGATGTATATTTTTTTTCTATAGTTTTCAGATAAATATTCCCTTAATATTGAAGCCTCCAAAATATATTCATAAAAATAGCAGTGAATTTCTATAAAAGATTTAAATATTTAAAAAATATTAGATAAAATTTTATATTCATAAATTATTTTATACAAATTTTAATATGTATGCAATAATTGAATATGAAGATATATATACATGTTGTGTCGTAAGTCTTCTCAAAGATCGTGTTCAACTCTTGGAGATTCATTTTGATTGCATGACTGGACCAGAAATGGCCATGAAAGTGTGAGCGGCTGCTTTCTCTGGACTTCGAGCCTGGCATGAGGTTCTAAAAGTACCGAGTTATATATAAAAGTTATAAAGCATCGTTCTGACTTATATACTATAGAGAAGAGAGTCAAGTCAGGAAACTTCACCATAAGATTTACTAGAAAGGGCAACGTTAGACACAATAACAAAAAAGGGCAACGCTAGACACGTGCATTGGAATTGGATTTTCAACTACTTACACGACACGGATACGATTCAAATCTTCCAAAATCACCAAAGCATTCCCCTACCAATGGAACAATGCCGTCAATTTTAGATATTGCGTTAATTTAAGTTTAAGGCAATGTTCAGATCCTAGATATGCAATGTATCAAGGCTCTGTTTTTACTGTACTTTTTACAGTAGAGGGTGAAGTCAAGGTTATTCATAAATTGTCTTTGACTATATAAATGCTAATTGGAAGAATTACAAGAGTATTGTCAAGTCTCGTATATTTGTTAACGGACACTAAAACGATGATATACATTACTTAACAACCCTAATTGAACAAGCTAAAATATAATCACTACCCATTCGTAAAAATATACATAATCATATTGAGCTCACTCTATAGATTATTTAAAGTTAAAATTAAAAATCACTAGCAAAAAACTAAATCTCCGCAATAAACAAAATTATATTAGCGATAAAATTCAGAGTATTAAAAACAAAACGTGTTCGTATAAACTTGATAGCTAAAACCAGCAGATAATTCATTATAGAAAGTATATGAATCGCTTAAAAATAAACTCACAGAAATTCTACAATTAAAAACTGAAAATATCATAGCTGACACGGATCAGGGAAATGTAGAGATGTTATCTAACGCTTTTACTGTATCTAACGAGCACAATAAAAATGTTAAACCCTTAAACTTAAAACGAAGTAAATAGTTCGATTAGATAAATATAAGAATCTGCGGTAGAAAAGGATTTAATATGCAAAATAAACTCACGGAAAAATTTATATGGCATTAAATTGTCCTGGAATTAACAGAATAGATAACACGTAGATTAAACACCTTCCTGGAATTTGCATTCATTACTTAACAAACATCTTAAATGCCTGCCTATCTTTTGTGAATTTTCTAACAATGTGAAAAACCGCTAAAATTATTCTGATAAAAAAACAATAAGTATCCTATAATTCCGATTAATTTCGCCCATCACTGCATTTTGCATTTCAAAAAATCTTTAGGCTAAAAAATTATAAACGAACATTTTGGCTTTCGCAAAAATCACTCGACAACAATCAACTTAATAGTTTGACGAAGCATATACGTGCTAATTTTAATATATAAAATAGTAACGGACTTTTAATATTAGACATAGAAAAAGCTTTCGACACAGTATGACATGACAGTTTAATTCATAAATTATACAAATATCCTTACTATCTGCTTAGCTTAATATGCTCATATCTGAATCTAGAAGCGATGTTGTTATACTAAATAATAGTTTAAATTTCAATTTGCCTACCCCAGGGAAGTTTTTACGGGATGTTTCTTTTTATCTTGTATACGAACGTTATTCCAAAAAAAAAACGCGTTTATCTACATATGTACACTGACAATAAATTATTCTTTTTAAACCTTAAATACATCATATCAAACAAATTAAAACAAAAACAATTATTTTTACAAAACGTAGACAAATTTTGCCACCACATCTACAAATGAGCAGCTTCTACATTTTCTTCTAAATTTAATTATTATAAACACTGTAGATTTAATCGTTGTATTTTTGTACAACAAATATTCTGGAATTTATTAAATATAAGGAACCCTATTTTAAATTATATATTACCAGCACAAAATTAAACCATTGTTTCAGCAATAACAATATCTACCGCTCGCGGAACCCTTTGATATAAATCATTCGCAACGCCTCTTTCCCCCAAAAGGTTCATCGTTATCGATCGATGAAAATATATTATTTTCGCCACTCACAAGGATTATCCTTGATTAAATAGTATACGATTTAAAGCAAAGCCCACCTGCGTGAAAATTAATGATAAAATTCCAATTAACTTGATTCCAAAAAAGCTGCAACGTCGAACAAACGACTCGGTGAAATTGCAGTTTTGCAAAATAAATAAAAAGCTCGAGAAAATAATAAATATACTGGGTGAATTCAGATTAAATTTGCTCTCTTTTAGTAGAACGAATGCAGATGCAAAATGGTGCGAAATAAAACTCAATTCATCTTGCCAGATAAACTCAAAGGAGAATAATAAATATTACAAGCAATGTTCGCCTTTAGAGGGTACTTTTCTACGTTAAATTAAACGATAATGTTGATTTATAACATACAACAGATTATATTAAAATTAAATATATTTTCTAAAGGTTTTGAAGAAATTGATTTATTATACAAATCCATAAAAAAAATATATAAATAAACGGTATCAAAAATTTTTCATTTCAAATTAATTTAATTACTCAAACACCAACTGTATTTTTACTGCTACTTTGTAAGACAAATAAGTAATTAAGGCACGTACTAATAACTGATTTATAATGAATAATTGTCAAAAAATCTATGAAACACATTTTTGTTTTTATACAATTGTAAACACAAAGCGCAACAGTTAATTCAGATATATAACATATCTAAATTATTATAGCTCCAACACACGATTTTAGTACTTCAAACGTCAAATTTTCCTTGAGGTAAATTTGTTGCAAATTAAAATATAAAAGCTTTTATATACATATCTGACGTTTAATGCAAAATAAACAAAATATTGATATATATTCATGTTCATTATCTTTTTTAAATAAACATTTGTATGTGTTTTGTATATTTTTATATATAATACGATTATGTGGGCAAGCTTAATGGCACTCCAAGCGATTTAACTTTAAATAAATATATTTTTGCCTCTGTTTATAAATCCTAGACTTTTTTTAAATAATAAAAAGACACCTGGGTGACATCTGTATTTAAGATGTCATAAACTTTTAGCGTAAGCTGGAACCCGGACCTTTTTCTTTGTTTAACCCTACGTTATCCCTAAAAGCAATATTTTGTATAGAAAAATATCGATATACTTATGAACACATGTATACACAAAAAATATTTTCACTTCAACACAATTAGGTAGAGAGGTTCTAAAAGAAGTAAAAAAAGTCCCGCGCGACTATTGAAAATATTTTTTTTTTATTTTTTTTCGCGACTTACCATTTATCAAAAAAATAAGAGACAAAATCTATGATAAGCGTATAGCAACCTACAAAAATAATTCTCTAAAAATAAATGATTTCTTGATATATATTAGTTAGGTTTAACTGTTTAATTGCTATTCATTTTTATTTTTAGATAGCATTTTTGCATTACCAAAACAGCCAGAAATCATTTTATATGATCATAATAGGCTTAATACGTTTCATATTTTCAACTAATTAAAAACTATATTTTTTACTTTGGATTCTTTATAATTTTTGTTTGTAAATATTTTTCATAAATAATTAATATTATTTTCATAAGACTTTTTTGTTATAGTTGTTTTTTCGATTATTTGAAGCTAATATTATATGCATTATTTTGCTGAGATAAAACTTAATAGCTTAATCTTTTTTAAATGTAAAATTAAAACAGAAGGTAATAACTACAAGTTTTTTTTAAATATTTAAAAAAATGATATATGTCTCATTTCAGAGACACACTTTACAAATCAATCTTATCTAAAGATCAGAGGCTTTAAAATATATCATTATATCCGCAGAAGAGGTAGATCTATTATAATCAACGAGAGTATTGACTATTATGAAGAACAGCTAATACATACAGATAAAATCAAAAATAATAATGGTAGGAATTAAATGAACTAGACAAAATATACTAATTGGTGCTGAATATTACCCGCCAAAGCACAATTAAAAAAAAAGATTATTTGAACCTCATAAAGCATCTCGGTGAAAGATGTATTATAGGAGAGGATTTTAATGTTAAACACACAGACTGGTGATCAAGACTAACTACTACAAAAGGCAAAGAACTTAGAAATGCAATAAGGGAATTAAAATGTGATTTTCATACAACTGGTAAACCAACCTATTGGCCCACTGATCCTAAAAAATGCCATATCTCCTTTACTTCTTTATTTTCAGAAAGGTGGCAAACAGCTACCTAGATATATAGAAGAGAGGTGAGTACTGATCATTCAGCAGTGATTTCGATTTACAGTGAAAGAATAACTAAGAGAGAAATAAGACCAACTCTCACCAACAAAACGACATATTGGGAAAGCTTCTGAGTAGAACTGAAATACAACATTAAGCTGAATGTATAAATTAAAAACAAAACAACAACTCAAAAAATAATCTGAATACTACTTTAAGAACATACAAAAAGCAGCTTGGAACAATACAAGTAGACTCACACGTAAGGCAGTAAGCGATAATTACACAATAGAGATAAGAAATTTGGTAAATGAAAAAAGTAGGGCAAGGAGAACATGGCATCAAAGCAGAGGCCCTATTGATAAAAATATTTTAAATAATAATGCGCAACATATAAAATGACAAATTTAGAAACTAAAAAAAGATTAAATTAATAATTACCAAAATAATTTAACAGCAGATAAAGATTCAAACTATTCTTTATGGAAAGCAACGAAAAGGTTAAAAAGACAATCAAAACGATAAATGGAGACTGGGCGAGAGATAATAAACAAAAAGACAATGCTTTTGCTAACCATCTTGAGAAAGTCTTCAAGCCCAATAAAACTAAAATACAAGACAACGACACAGAAAGTGAAATAAAAAACCAAGAAAACGAAAAAATAAAATATGTAACACCAGAAGAAGTAGCTAAAGAAATAATAACTAATAATAATTCAAATAAAGCACCCGGATTCGACTTAATAACTATCGAAAATATGAAGAAGCACGTCAACATCGAGGCAGCAAACTCCTCAATGTGGACAACTTGAAATGACGGCTGAAGGGGCCTAAGCCATTCGAACTGGTCAGGTTATTATTGCTGAAACTTATGTACTATCAGTGATTGAATAGTATAGAACAGAAAACTTTTGAACACTAATAGGTGAACATAGCGTTTAACAACATAAACTATTACACATAGTCATAAACAAGACCAGTTTTAATTTAAAAAAAAGTTACTTGTGATTGATTTAATTTATCTATGTCATCAGCGTACATAAATAATTGTGTATTTTTTAATATAAATATAAATATAAATTTTACGTATATATGTACAATAACGAGTAAACTTCCCTGAGAAACTTTAGCTGGAATTTTACGTAATAACGAGTGTTATTTAGAGAGACAACATATCTTACTATCATAAAAGTGTTGTAGATATACTGTGTTTCTTTATTTATCTAGTTTGCAAATACCACACCGTTTTTCATCGATTGAAATCAAATTTCAGAGCAAATCAAATATTAAGCTAATGTGTTATACTGAGTTTTTTGCTTAAATTATAATATAGTAATTTAACTATAAATAAACTAATGTCTGCAATTGTCAGACATTGAGTATATTTATGCATCAAACTCACACTTGCTTTGTTACAAAGATAAATTTAAAGCAATAATAATAATTCGAACAGAGAAACTCATTATCGGCACTTAATCTAATAGCGTTAAAAGCTAATTAAATTATCATAAACACGCAATTATTTTTAGTCAGTTTTGAGTGGCACACCTCTCTGTTACGCACGTGTTAATTGCTGAACTTTGAAGTGTTTTCAATTTCCATCGACACTTAACACATGCTAAATCAATTCATCCACGTCCACGCCATTCGGTCCAAATGTATACATTAGCGAGATCCCACAGATAATTTATCATTGAAACGTGCCAAAGTTTAATATTCCACGCGACTTATCGAATCATAACATCCGCTGTTGCAGAATCGCATTCTGCCTCACTGTGCTTTGCGCGCTCTAAATCCAAAACATTGTGAGTTAAATCGATAGTAAATATTTAATTAAATTTTAATTTTATTTAGTATTCCATATTTGTGATGTAGTTTATAAAAGTGTATGCTGATTTTTTTACTTGATGTAAAAAAACATTTTCGCCGGTGATGTACACGTAGTTTACATCACAATTTAAAAACACAAACATTGTTACGAAATAATCATTACAATCATAATAAAAGTCGAAACAATTATTATAATACAGAAAAACGAGTGAATGCATTAGATATTGCAATTATTTAATAACAAAGTGGATAGCAAAATAGTACCTTAAATATAAACATTTTATGATTTACGTAAATAGTCAACTTTACATGGGGTAAAAAATGAATTTACAGATTTACATACGTTTATTTTTGGATTTTTATAATAATATATTTCACAATTTATTCATTAGAAAGTTTTTTTAAATTTAACTAGTATCTATATAACGCGATATTGGATTTTGTCAAGAATGAACATTTTCGAGTTCAAGTTATGATTTTGTAACGCTGTATGGATCATTTATAACGTTTGTCAAAAATTGATCTACTAATACATCATTTTAAAATTAAATATAATAGTGGTCTTTTAAAAAGATTTAATAAAAAAAATTAGCTTAAAATATTTAATAATTTAACATTTTTTTTAAAAAACAACGAATTAAAAATTTAAAACGTTACATTTTTTAATGTTAAATAATTTTTCAGTTGCCGGTAGATATTTTTACAATTATAGTTTTTTTTATATTTTGAAGAAGTTGGTTGAAATCGCAAAATCTCAATTTACTAAGAACAGTCTTACAACGTTAAGGTGTTGTATTTGCAAACTAGATAAATAAGAAAACAGTGTTGTATTTGCAAACTAGATAATTAAAGAAACACACAATTGCAATTTTTATATTAAAAAAATACGCGATTATCTATTTACAACGTTATTCCAAATACAGAAATATTTACACAAAAGATAGCGCATGTACACTCATTGTACATCACAGTAAATGAAACGTTAAACAGATCGCCGCGAAGTTATTTTTGAGAAAAACTTGTTTAACCCTTTAAAAAATTTAACTTTGAACCTTATATATCAGATTAAAATTACCAGATACATCATCATTAAAAAAAGAACCAGATCCATGTTGAATAAGCTGTCGGGTATTTGGTTAAGGAACACATCATATTTTTTCCGAACTTATATATTTTATAATGTAGAATGCAATTTAGCACAACATATGTTGCATTATATGTTGTGTAAATATTATTGGTTGTATCTCACATATTGTGAAAAAAACAAGCAAACATAATACAAAAATACCTCGATTAATTTAAACGTACGATATAATGTTATTTATCTTAATCAAATAATACTATAATCTCTACAGCGTTAAAAATGGTCAAAGAGAACCAATGAACAATCTTAGGAGGGTTTATGTGACACACAGGTGCGGCGAGAAAAGAGATGACTTATCAATGATTCTGATTAGTCATCCAAACTCCGGAAATCTTTTCTAAAAAAAAATAAAAAAAACAGTCGCAGTCGTCGAAGATAGACGTAGGGTCAAGGAAAACACCCCTAAATGGTTGAGCCCAACCATGCTACAGCTCTCTAAATCTGTGTCATAGATATTAGGCACCTAGAAGGTTTGCGCCACTTTGCCTATTTAGATGACTAACGACATTAGAGCGTTTCCCAATGACCGCAGACCTAGATACTGTATTATCAGAGCCTGCGCCCTTCAATTTCCACTATATTGTATTATAAAATGTAACTTAATCCCAAAAGTTTCTTAATATAATATCATAAACCATAACATAGAATATATATTATACGAAAACATAAAAAATATGTTACCGCTAATAAAATTATTTATTGCTCAATTATTTTTTAAACGATTTAAGACCAATTAATAAAATTGACGTTGAAAATGCTTATTTTATGCAATAAACTAGAATGTTTACTTTAAAATAACAAATTTTAAATAACGTTATGGTTTAGATTAAATACTCACTTAGCAAAACGTACTTCATATATAGATTATCTGAGTTTTATATTTACATACACATAATAAAATAACTTGAAACGTACTATAATGGTGATTCAAATGTCCGTTTCCGTCAGTCCCCAATTAGTGAGAAATGAGTAGTGAAAAACATTAAAAAAAATGGAATTGGTAAAAGTTTTTTTAATGATGGTATAATTGAAAACCCCGATTTTATTTTTCGTAAATATGTCATTAAAATGTGATATTTTCCATCTTTTAAATGCACCATATTATATAATATAATTTAATTGAAAAGCAAGATACGCATTTATTTGCATTTGCTTTCTTAATCACTAAACTATGATGAATTTGAAATACACGGTTCGTTATGTAATAAGCGTTGTGCTTATTATACTAATATTCGTTTGTATATTGTTCAACACATATGTACATACATACTTATATATAAAATATTTTACAACAAGAATACGTGACAGCTAACATGATCCCCATTGCTAATCTTAAATACTAACAACAGCTTTTCAAACAATACCGTTTATTTGACACCATGTAATATTTTCCTAAATTAATTTTATGAATACCATTACACAATTCCTAATTTTCTGTAATAAGAAATTTAATAGTATATCACAAATTTTCATTTTAACTTGTGTATATTATCCCAGATTTAAATAATATATAACGAATGAAAATCAAAATAATACACATGTATTTATTTTAATTATTGATGAAACGTTAATATTAAAAAATATTTATTATATTTTTAAAAAGTTTGTCACATTTTCATATTTTATATAATGTAGTATGTTGTTCTTTATCTTCTTGGGAAAGTTTTCTCTTTTTAGCATTTGACACGTTTCAAAAATTTCCCTCGAACCAACTCATATAAACGTTCAAAGCATAATATTTCATAATAAGAATTTTATGACCTCCGAACAACATGAAAAAAAAATTTTCCTTCTCGAAGAATTCGGAGAGTCAGTAAAAATAAAATCTTAACGACACCGCCTTTATAACACGTGGCGCATTATACCATCAGTTTATTGCTTGCTTTCATGTCAAAAAATATACACAAGATAAATTACAATAAACCATTTACACGATATTATATCAAAATGACAAACAAAATATCAATATATTTTTCATTAGCAAATGAATAATGCAATTATACTCAACCATATTATAACTGTTTTTGTGTCTAATATAAGTTTATACCCATATTGTAAACCACAAAACAAGGCATATATCTTTGATGTTCTAAAAATAATGACATATTAATGCCACAATAAAATATTTTATTACTTTAGAATGACATCATAAGCAAATATTATTAACGTACATAATTTCAATACAGCAAAATGCTTATGAATCGTACAATAATATAAATATATTAGATAGGATTTGTCAGAAACTTTGAATTCATGGAAATGTGTTTTAAAGAATTATTATTAAATATTTCTATTCATAAAAATATGTATGAAGTACAGCTATAATGTTACAATTATATCTCGTTAAAATAGTCATAAAAAGTAAAATATTTACGTCTCATATATTTTCGAAAAATCAGATCTTTGTTTATTATTTAACGCAGGACAATAAAACACTAGTTATGCATCTCATTAACGAAAGAAATAAATGCTAAAATCAGGATCTATTGTGTTGACAATCGAAATAATGTGTATTTTTAAACATTAAACAAGTAACCAACAAATATCGTCTCTAAACGATCAGGTAAGGAACCAGCGTTAGAAAACTTTAAAAATTTCGATTAAAATGCATTTGCTTTAAAAAATAAAATAGTCTAATAAGATATTTATTATATTAAAACAAAAAAATTAAATTCCGTTTCAAATCATCCCAATTATCGAGAATCGTGGAACAGTTGCGGTGTGATTTTTTTCCCATTTATCTGATCGTATATAAGCAACAACGTTGCCAATGGAATTTAATCGAAAGTTCAGTCTGAAATTGACATTTCAAAGCTTGAAAAAAGCAGCAGCTTCCACTTTGTACGTCAGATCTGGTTAAGCCAAGCTCTAACCTTGGATCTCTGAGAGTTAAACTTGATGTTTGAATCTCTTAAAATGCATCGACAATTATAGCCACTAAAATAATATAGTAATTCATAAGTTATCCGTAAATGTTAAATATAGTATAAAATATTTTGAACTAGAAGATTCGATATCATGAATAGTACTGGTTATGGAATACCAGCAAAAATAGACGATGGCCGTACACAAATTATCTATCAGCTGGCCAAGAAACTAAACGAGTGCAACTTAAAAGTGCATAAATTATTAAGAAGATCGAAAAGGCTTGAAAATATGGTGTGTGCATTTCACATGAATTAAACGAACAAAACAAATCCGCATAAAAATCTTAAATTTGAGTCGCTCTTTTTTATGATTTGATAAACGGATGTTTTACGACAACAATCGTCGTAAAAGACAATGGTTAACCAACCTCGAAGTCCGAGCTCACTGTTAAAAAAATTTAATTTGTGTGTATGGTGATATTGCAAAGGGATTGTGCATTACGAAACTCTTAAACCAGACCAAAACAAAAACAGCAAGCTTGTTTTGTGATTAGATACATCGTTTGCTTGAGGAAGTATTAAAATAGGCTTGCAATGCGCAGAGCCATGTGGCTAAGTTGAGTTTTATCTCATCCACATTATTCTCCAAACCTTGCTCCTTCCAACTACCATGTATTTCAATCGATGCAACACCTCTTTTAAATGTGAAAAATTTGACTATTAGAATAATTTGAATCAAAGTCTAATGTTATTTTTTTTGTTGTTTCATTAAAACAACAAGAAATAAAATTGGATTGGATAAAAAACGGAAGCTTATATGTATTTATGTGATATTCTATATCATCTACTTTTAGTTCTATATTCGAGATTATTGTTAATTATTTTAAATTTTATTAGCTCATAAAATAATATTTTTTAGTTGATAAATATGGACCATTTGATTAAAGCGACCTATATTTAGGAACTAATAGTTTATAATAAATAATAATAAAAACTAAAATAGTATTCATTCATATTATGTAGACTGTTTGGCAATAGGAGGTAAATCGTGGGTATTAGATACAGAGTGAGCCGCTGCAGTAGTATTTTTTTTGAATATTATTACAGTTACATGTTAAAACTTGAGTGTGTGAGCGGACGGTGCGCGAGGCCCGCACCGGCTGTGCGAGCCCGCCAAAGTTACCAAGCTAAGAGGTCCATCACGTGTTACTAGAGGGCCGCCAAGTTTTGGCCATATAAACCTAAGTAAATACATATATAAATAGACCTCCTACAACTGTATATGAGTCGTTAAAAATACAAAAAGTGATCTGCCGTTTGATCCAAAATTAGGTTAAATATGTAGTTCAAGTGTCACTAAGATGCAAAACTTAAATGAAATGTAACTGGCATTATTTATATTAAATTTTAAAAGAATTTATAAATATATGACTCAAACAATACTAGCACTCAAAATTGAATACAATAATATGCATAATTTTAACTCCATATAATACGAAGCAAAATAGTTTTCTTCAGAAGAACCTGATTTTAAATATAATATTGAGATAATATATTATTTATAAGATAAATTAATAGATAATTATAAATATTTGCTGGAAATATTTGGCATATATAAATTTTATTATTTAATTGTTAATGTTTTTATTTATTATATAACTAGAATCAGCTAACTATTATATAACATTTTGATATCATGGTATTTTATTTTAATAAAATATCAAATTACGAATAAAATATGGAACATAAATTATGTAAGTTAGATACAAATAAAAGACGACTATTTGAACAAAACATTTTGTAAGTTTAGCAGCAAAAAGAGACATTAAAACATTTCATTGTTAATCATTAGGCTATCTAATGAAAATATTTATAGTTAAACGAATACAAAAAAAAAGTTGCTTTTTCTTTGATAAATTAGGTACACAATTTAATTAAACATTTTTACTTTATTTTCAAGCCTTGGCCTTTGATCATATACTGTATAGTAATTTTTTTAATCAATTTCTTACTTTCTTAATTAGATAATATAAAGTGGCAATAGTACATGAATACAATAAAGTGCTTTCCTAAGTTTTATTGGTAGAATTATAATAACATATCGCAAATGTATTTTTAATCAAACTTCAGCTAATTCATAACAAGTCGGTTAAACTGTGACTGACCTTGATGACTTGAGCTTATCTTGTCCAAATTTACTCTTGTGTAATTTAAATTCAGAAGCGTTTTGGGACAATTTCCATTTTAATTTCATCTGTTGGCAAGTCTATTCAACCGTTACACGCCTGCCCTAAAGGGACTCTTAACTTCAAATTAACGTCATTAATTTGCATTTTTATGCCTTTTGGCAACTGTGGAACTGTAAAAGATATTCCCTATGGCTTAAATTGGTTATCTATGAAACTATAGTATTTATTGAGGCTAGTTTAATGCTATTATAGCCGGTATAATATCTATAGATAACTAAATATATAGCGCAATCAATTAAAAGCTCCAAGGGATTTGTCAGCATGACCCGAATAAATATCGCGGTGCTCTACAATAAAAAAGATCGATTTTCGCCAAAGCGTATAATATCTGAGTTACATATGTGAAATCATAAGTTTTGCTGCTTTATACCAGCACGATAGACCAATGGTATAGGTCAAGAGACTAACACCTAAAAAAACCTGGGTTTGAATCACATATATGGCACATAAACCCAGACATAATTTTTTATCGAATCTGGGAGATCAAAATTAGTAATTATTATATAATCATAATTTCCATAGATGATTTTTCCATAGGTCTTTCTTGGTTTTCCTAATACCAAGAAGTAATATCGTCATGAATAATTAAATAAAACATTTTTATTTATTAGTAGAAATATGTGTTTGTGATTGAATCGAAATTGACATTAATTTCTGTTCTCCTACATCCAAGATAATTATTGATCGTTTTTTATGAAATTCATATAACATACAATTTTGTATAAATTGTTTACTTGGTAAAAATTCTGTCATCGTAAATTATGGGGCCTATTTATATTTAATATCAGAATATGGAGTATAAATATGCACCAACACAGATATATCAAATATGAACTCAGGTTTTACAGCACGAATGACTGTTAAAACTTAAATTTTTAAAATAACGACATTTTGCGATTACGTAATTTTGTTTAGCTCGCCATTTTCAAAGTCACATACACGCCATATCATATCTTAAACATTATATTTTATTTTATCGCAAACTTTAAATATCAAACAAATATTGGAAACTATCAATTGTATACAATAAAGTTTAAAAAATGAAACGATCTTTAAAGATGAAACCTTAACAAATAAATCCAGAGTGTAAATAATATTTTAATTCATTATATATATCATTAAAATAAACCCTGGCGTGTCTAAGTTTCAGGTTCACCCTGTGTACTTATATACATACGTATAAATAGGGGGATTTTTGTTATATAAAACTTGAAATGCGGGTGGATTCTGTGAAAAATAATACCTTGGTCGCAGATTACGCGCCTCACAATAGCATAAAAGATTTCTGCCGAAAGACCGTTTCAAAGTACTGAAAATTCTTAACGTATAAAGGGTGAATTGTTCCATATTGAGTGGCGTGGCAATCTCGAATACGTCAGTCAATTCTGAAAGTATAATAAATACGGAAAAATCAAGCCAATCTTCTAAAATGTCGAATAGTTAAAAAGCTCAAGAATTTTTTGTGCTTCATTCAAGTCTTTATATAGAGTTCATAACCATAAGCATATTAACAGTAACACTAGCGACTTTGAGATTTTTTATTTGTTCGATGACCCTGATTTTTCCGCTAGACTTCGCGTGACGTATCAAAGTTTATCGGGCATCAGCCGCATTCATATTAAAAAAAATGTATTAATATGCGAATGTGTATATGGTATATTTATTGGCTTTTTTTTAAGCCGTCGTATAGTATATGTGTATATTATGTATGAAATATTTTGTATAAAAGCCACAATGACAGATTCGGTCACATGTGTAATAAATAAATAAATAAAGTGAAATGATTACCGGACTTTGTTAACATATTTGTTTCGCAAATATATTTCGTACATAAATAAAATATATCATATATGATATACATATATGTACTGTTCATTGAATGTAGAATTTTATTTATAGAAAAATATTTTTTTTCCAAGTATGTGAAAATCTGCTTTGATATTCTTTCGCGTCGTTTCAATGGTGGATTTTTTTGTGGAAAGTTTTCTAATTTTATTATCATGCCGTTCTGGGAAAAGATGTGTGCGCTTATATTGGAAAAAAGGCGAAACCCTCATTTCTATAATCCTGCATGTCCAAACAAAATAAGGATGAAAACTAAATGAAAAAATCGTGCCGCCGCGCCACCAGCTGTTACTGTGTAAAAGGGCGCATAAACCAAAACGAGCCCAGGTTAACCTCGCAACCATATTTTTGTTTGTATTTTTGTTCCCCTCTCTATCTCCCACTTTCTCTCCTACTCTAAATTATACGTTAAGCTTAAAATATTTTTCAGGATTCGGCCGAGATTAAATTAAATCGCTGATGCCTCGCATTGTTCACATCTTTTAAAGCATGGAAAAAAGTATATACATAGAAATAATTTTTGATAATAATGCTAATTAATACAATTTATTTTGGTTTAAGCCTATATTGCGATATGAAATTTATATTTGAATTTCATGGATTACGTAGAAAATTATTCATATATAAACATAATTTTAAATAAAATTAAAATAGCATATATTACAGGAGAATACACATTTTTAATATGAAGTACAAGTTGCTAGCCTAAAACCATTTTTAAATAAAGAATGAAAAATGAAAATATAGAATATGAATAGTAGTAGTAACAAGATAAGACTAATTAGGGAAAAGTTCAACCTTTTACATAGACATAATTTAATTAATTTAAATTAATAATCTCAAGATTAGTTAAGACTATTTACTTAACTAGAGACCTGGAAATATTGTTAATTAAATGTATGCCTCTACAGCAAGATGTGCTTAAGCATTTTATATGTATACTTAAATTTAAATTTGGTCTTGTAGTAGTCAAGTTTGGAGATTAGTGGGTCAGTACAGTTTAGCGTATGATATAAATATTATTTAATTGCTGGTAAGATTTAAGGTGTGGTGGTATTGAATCACCGTATTTTTTTATATTTAAGGATCCATTCTAACGATCATTTTGAGCAAACGAAAAAATAAATTAACACGTCTCAAAAGTAAAGCCCGCACAGTATTTCACACAACAATGGAAGAGAGATATTATGAACAAACAATTACGTTGTTTATCTAAAATATTGCATGAACCACCTAATAGCACATTAATCCTTAGACGTAAATCACCCATAGTACCACCTAAAAAAACACTCTTTGTTTGAAAATGACGCACACTAGCTAGACAATACATTATACCCTGCGCATAATACTATTTCCTTCTACCATTTGGTTAACAATTGTCGGGGTGGCCACCTGGACCATTTCTATTTAAAAACGTATTTCGCGTGAGTGTCCAATAAGCGATTCAATTGGCTCATAAATTCATATGCGATTTGCCAGAACTGTATCGAACCAGCATTATATAAGTAGATGTGACGCTTTGTCACAAAGAAAAGACGCGGTGAGAAATGCAAAAGTGAGACGAGTCAAAAAATTGCATTGCCACTAGATTTATTAGTGAATAATTAAGAAAGCATCATAAGAACAAATCACGACAAATCTCAGCTGCTCTACAGACATCACAGCCGACAATAATACGACTCGACACGCCAGCAAAGATTCTCTGACTTCTAAGAGTTGCTATTGTGGTAATTTAAAAATAAATGTTTATTTGCTTTTTCGGCGTATTTTTTAGCTGCAACACTTAAACCCGAAAAGGGTTAGTTTAGAAAGTTATTTTATAAATTGTATAATTTTCATCGCTTTATTTTGAATTACTAGTGTTATTCGATATTAGGCAAGCGTATATTATTACTCGACTAATTATCTAATTATACAGATCGTATCATATAATTTTAATACTTAATGATTTTTTTCTTTTCTACTACTACTATGTATTATTTTTTTATCTGACTTGTATTATATTTTTTTTATGTGTTGCAATAATACTATGTATTTTTGACCATTGTGATTCTATGTCACGATGTTTCTAATTAAATTTAAATAAATTTTAAAAAAAAATATTACATAATATAATCAGTGTTTTTTCGTTCCACACTTTATCGAATGCTTTTTCAATATCTATAATAAACAATCCTGTACTAGTTTAATATTAAAATTATTAAAAATGCGTTTTATAATTATACTATCAAAAAATCTCTTAAACGCGGTAAGATTATTTTTTTAATATTTTACTAAGCTTAATTAAGTAATGCTCATAATTAAATTTATTATTTTTAAATTTAATTTATTTGACGAATTTAATAAACTATGCTCAGCGTAGATTAACGGCGCCCTGTTTGGAATTTAGTATAAACAAACCAAAGTTTCAAAGGAGCAAAGTTAAGGCAACCAAGAAATATTGAAGTAGCTATCGCGGTAACTATGTGCATATTTCAGATTTTATTAACTTTTAGAATATCGTGCACCTTATAATAGAAGCGCTTTTGTGCACTGCATGATATTAAACAACTACAACGAGATTAAATAAATTATAATGCGCACATCAAACGCCCTTTATATTTTCATATTAAGTATTAAAATAGTTTTTTTTTTATATATTCTCATATTGTCTGATGGACTACTACATATTATATATTCGTATTTATGGACTTGAACTTCTAATTTATAACTCACAAGGAGTCTTATTATAGCAATCATTATTTAAATTTCAATATCTTGTTAACCATTATTAGTATAGTTAATAACAAAATCATATTAAAACATTAAGCCATATTTTTCAATAATAAGTTTAAATACTGGCTTTATATTTATATGCAGATATAATTTTTAATATGTTTATATAGTATTAATGATACAATATATTGACGTTTAAATTATTAGTCAGTAATATATTGAGAGTTTATCAATGCAATAACCTATCAGTAATTGTTTTATATTTTTGATATCGTGTTAATCGTATAATGGTCAGAAGCATATTTAATATTAATATTTAGTTTCATATTATAATGACTAGAAATTTATGGTTAATTAACCAAAAACATTTCCACATAATTACTAATAAACCTTATGTTACATATAATGAAGCTCACATGTATATACAATGTATAATATATAATTAAATGAATAATATATACTTACATGTATGGGCAGCCAACAGATTGCGAAAGCCGCCACAACCACTAGAACCATTCTAGTGACCCTTCGCTTCCCTCGCCTCGATTCAGCAGAGACCCTTTGCCCCGGGGCATTTTTCCACAGCCTGGCCAATAGTCGCACATATAGACCGCAGATGAGCGTTAACGGAAGCACGTATGACGATGCGAAGAACGCTATGTGAAACATAGATCTCTGGCAACAGTCTCCCTCTAAGAACACGCACGAAGACTGAGTCTTTCCCAGGTGCTCGTACGTTTTTTCACCATGACAAATGGCCACTGGAATGGCCGTAGTCACTATTAATAACCACGCTAAAGCTATCGCTCTTATGGCGTTCTTCTCAGTCCTGACGCCCATCGAAGCCACTGGATGCACCACAGCCAAGTATCGATCCAAAGACATCAAAACTAAGGTATATATCGAAGCGTGTGCTGTTACGACGATCAAATACTGTACGACCTTACACCAGGTCTCTCCAAAAGGCCATTGGGTCAAGACGTAATCGGTAGCCGTGAACGGAACACAAAATATTACAAACAATAAATCAGCCACAGCCAAATTGATGATCAACAAATTCGTGGTGGATCTCATACCAGGATTGGATGCAACCACGAATACCACCAAAGCGTTTCCGATCAGTCCCGCCAATCCGATGATTCCGAAGAATACCGGTACGACTGTCGAAACTATCCTCTCCATGGTTCGATCTTCGCCCTTGTCGTATTCGTTACTCCAAGTGGAATTCGCGGAGCATAAGTTAGTCGTCCATCCTGGGTGGTTCTTTGCCTCCCTGCCGTAAGTCTCGGTGATGTTGGCACACCAAGCCAATAATTCGATGGTTCCCATCTTGGCTTTTGACTTTTATCACATCTTGATTCTCGTACCACCTGAAATAAAAATATAACCACAATGTGAGTTTTTATCGTCAATGTGGGAGCACGTGCAAGACGTTTCAATTTTTATCGTTAGGGTCGAACCACCTATCGTGGCAATAGTCACGTGTAACGAGCAAATAAAAAATTACATCAATTTCATATTATTCATGCATATTGAATACGTATTTATATGACTCTTTTCAATACATAAAAATAATATTTATATCTCTTTATTGACACATACGCGAAGTGACTCGATTTGAATTATACATTACAAATTAGCACAAAAACAGCCATAAGTCAAATATAATTTTCCCTTATATGTGACAATAAACTTTATGAAATTCACTTTGCAGCTGCGACTGATTTTTTTAATAAATGCGTATTTTCATAAATAAAATTTCGAGTTTGGTGCCGTAGTTCGAACCCGTGGCCTCAGTGTTACTAATCTGAAACGTTGTGGACTGCACTATTCCGACCGTAAATAGTATTAAAATTATATAAAAAAAATATTATTAATATACATAAATATGTATATATATATTCTTACATAATTTACTTAATCTAAAAATATATTTTTCATATAAATAATACTTAATTTACATTTGAAATTTTCCGATTGTTATGATTAGCGAACAAGTTCCAGCTTTTCATATAAAAACACATGCTACCGTAGCAAACGGTTTATATTCAACGAGTCGGCATGCGGAAACGTTATAATATTATATTTAGCTACATATTAGAAAATAATGGTACAAACTAATACTTTTCGCCTTTTTATTTAATTTTATTTTTACTTTATTTACATACCTCTAGCGTGTGATTTTACACACCAGATTTTCGAATCACCTAATAACAGTCGTGGGCGAGACGTATTACGATGGACCGTGTTTTTTTAACGTTTCGGTTTTTTAAGCGTAGCTATTTGATTTACTTTATTTGCGAATTACCAAACTTTACACGAGGGACAGGATCGTTTGATTGATTGGTTTTCCTTTCATATGTGATGGAAAGAGAATTATTTTATTTGTCGACGATTTAACATCAGAACAGTTTTTTCACCCATCTAAAAACAATTACCGAGTTTAAAATCTGTTGTATGTTTTATTTATTATTTATATGGCCTTCGATTGGTAAAAAAACATGGTACGATTGTTTGCGCTAATATACCACAAATAACTTCAATACTGTGGTTTTCCCATATGACCTTCCAGGGTCGCATACATTTCGAATTCTATCGAGAATACTACTATATACACATTTTTTTCTATATTAAAAATAACAATATAAATACTATCAAAATATAAAATCTGCGCTTAAATAAAAAAATATTTTTGCGTTTTAAGATTTGAGAATATATTTTTTAATAATATTTAACAAAAGCTACTAATACTTTAAAAGGTAATACAGTTAAGACAATCCTTGTACTCTTTAAAATTTACAGCTCTCCTCAAGCAATGCGTTATGCATTTAGGTAACTTGTTAAGTCATGATGGTACTTTTTAATTAAATAAATACATTATTTTAATAATTATTTACATGTTAAGACTAAAATGTATCTAATCACACCCGAATGAATAGATAGTTGTGTTTTAATGAATATATTTTAATTTAAATTATTTATTAAAAAATATTTAAACATCGAGCTCCTTATCCTTTTATAAATATGCTGGGGTTTCAACCACCTGCACAAGTAATTTAGTCAGTATAATGACCATTTCGAACAAATAAAAATAAATATCAACTCGTCTCGAAAGTAAGGCTTAACAATGAAAGAGAGATCGAAAAGAAACAGCTCGGGGCTAAAACATTGGTATTTTTCATGGAATAATTATAAGCACATCATATACATAAGAACCAAAAAAATCTACTATTTTTGTGAAAAAATAAACGATAGAAAATGTGATCTACCCTGCGCAAAAGTACTCTTTTAAAGCGTAAACATATTTTGTGACTGTGTCCATGAAGCGATGCAATTGGCCCGCCAATACACTCATCTGCGATTCGCCAGAGCTGTCTTGAATATAATAGATGTGACACTTGATCACATATCTCACTTGGGAGAGCGAAAGAAGTAGACGAATAAAGATGCTCCAGAAACTCAATCACTAGGAGTTACAACACGCGGATTGTCTAGCGTCATTACGACAGATAACAGTCGACGATAATTCAACTTAACACTGCGACTTCAAATTATCACCGGATAGCTACAGCTACATCATATATGTAATAATTGCTATATGTTATAAAAATAAACTATTACCAGCTTTTCCAGCATCTATTTTAGTTACAAAGTCACAGTACTTGTACCTCAAAACTCCATAAAATAAACAGCTATAAATATACACATTTAAGTAACTGTATGTATATATGAATACTTTTATAATTTGTATTCTTATTTTAAAAATTAAAATTATATAAAAACCCTTTAATTAATATATTAATTTTATTAATCTTGCTCATATATTTAGCTCAAAATTAAACGTAGAAGAATAAAACGCACCATTGAATTACTCAAACAGGAACTATAACTTTCAATATGCAAAACTCACCATGCGATAAATTACATTGCAAAATTGCAACTTTGACAATTCAAATTGGTTTTCGGTTGCGTTTATTCTGTCCAAAAAGGCTTTTGATTAATCCATCGTGTGTTTCATTATTCTGTGATATGATTTATGTATGCATCAAAAAGCTATCGAAGCGAATTAAACTTCAGTGAATATAGAAAATCGGTAGTTGCATAGATAAACCATGGACTGATATATCGAATAATATATGTACATTTATAAAAATACAATATTTTAAACAGCTGCCATTTTTTGTTAAATTTATTTATATACTATTAAAACAGTAATTTAAATATCATTATTTTTTATTGACATATTAATAGCAAGTTGTCAACTGACATTCATATCTGTTCCTTGAGGGCACACAAGCAAGTAATAAATATGAAAGAGTTCATATGAAAAAGACCTTCATCTCATATTCATTCAAAAAGAAGGTATCATTGTAACTCTTTAAAAAGTCTTTTTGAACACACACATCTCTCTGATGTTCTATTACACCGATAAAAGCTTAAAATAAACATTTTATTTCTGGCAAACATATTATTTGTAAAACAAATTATCATAAAAAATAGAAAGCCCAAATGAATAGTATCACGAGACTTATTTTTTGATATCTATAACTATTCTTCTTAAAAGTAACCCTGATTATTGTTTGTTTAATTCATGATATTATATATGCAATTAAGTGTGTTTATATAATACAATAAATTTTAAATAAATTTGTGCTCATAGAATATTCAAAGTATACTGAATTTATAATTATAAATAAATTGTTTACACTTCGTTTATTATTAGCCAGTGTTATTATAAGCATAATAAAGTGTTAAAAACGAACCTGGCATGTTTTCATGTTTACATTGCTGTTGAATTTTATTAATAATATTGTACGTGTATAAATTATGCTAACGATTTTATACAGACACATCCTTTACTATACAAATAAATTGTTTTTAAAATACCGCCGCAACTATACTGAAAGTTCAAAGGGTACTTTTTTCGGTTAATCGGTTAATCCTTGACTTGGATAAAGCTTCTAATGGCTCTTTGCCGGTATCGAATATGCCTCGAGTAACATTTAAAAGTATTCAGAGAAAATTCCAATTCGAAAAAATGACTATCGAGCACATATTTGTTGGAGCAAAAAAAACAGTTCGATTTTCTAAACAACATCAAAGAGATGTGTTTTAACAAGTCGGTCTTACACAAAGAAATGTTTTCTTTTCTACCGTTTCACGTGAAATAAGTTAATAATGAAAACGTACACAAGCAATCATCGCATTTGCTTTGAACAGCTTTACTAAATCAGCTGTAAATAAAAAAATACAGTAGCAATTAAAATGTTAGTATTGTAATAGAATTGACTAGATAGTAGAACAATCAAAAAATATATTTATACAATATAATACTTTTTAACATATTTGTTTGATATGAGAATAAGTTAAAATTAAATAATAAAATGTATTCATTGAGTGACACATAAATATTAATAAATTACTACAGTCACTGCTTCGAAATATACACGTCAAATTAATGACAAATAAACCTGTCAAATAATTGTTAAATGACAGTTGAGTCGTATGAGTATATATTTTTATATTACAGTGTGCTTATCAAATAATAAAACAGTGATTATACAATAGCTTTTAAAAATGTTATATATATAAATTATATTGTCTACAAATTTATTCTTAATACCACACGCAATATTTCTCCAAAGCTTAACCGAAATGTAATTAATTTAATTAACAATAATTTTAAACCAACCAATTGACTTAAGGTCTCCAAGTCAGTGATAATTACGACCTTTATATACAATTTTACATCCACATAATGAACTAGAGGCATAATTTCAGACATGTCATGTTCGTGGAGAGCCCTCGAGCAAAATAGACATTATGATCGCCCTGTATCCAATTAAACCTAGCCGTCTCGCGAAAATCGTAATTTTCCACTATTACACTTAAACGCACGTGTGATTCGTTCCACCGAATGGTATTACCACTCGTAAAACTCTCAATGCCCTATGGGCCAAGTCCCGCAAAGAGCTTGTGTGTAATTAAACATTGAATTTAGCCGAGAGATTTTGCGTGACGATATTGCAATTAGACACCCTCTAAGACGATTACGAAGTTGGAAATTCGAAGGAAGCACGTATGGAAGAGAGTTTTTGTCGAATTAGGGGATGATATTAGAACACAACCGGTAGAGAAATATTATATGAAGGAGATAAAATCAAAAGCAGCTATCTCAAAGCTATGAAAACGTATAATTACTTAATAATATTATCCTCGCTTACTGAGCACGGTGTACGAATGCCATGACATATCAATTTTATTTTGGGGAAAATTAGGTAGAGTGATTTTCGCCTGCTACGTTAGTAATTCCATTATTAAAAGATACGTTTATGCATATAGAAGGGATAAATATTGTTTTTCAACAATTTCATTGGTTTTGTTAAAGGCTAGGCATATTATACAATACAATATTATATTTCTATAGTTGGCAATCTCTACAGGGTCTCGATTGTCCTTACCATTTGGCATTTATAAATTTGAGAGAAATTATGTATTAAATTATTCTCTTTAAAAGCTATATGATATTGTAAAGGCAATAGTTTTCGCTTACATTTGTTTAGTTTCGAACGTGAACAAATACCTTAATATGAAGAGCTTTCTACAACAATGAAACTATTTTAGTCCTTATTTATTACCTTTTATAGTTTATTAGAACATTATCATTAAATATTCGCATCATATTTTTGAGTAGTCCAAATATATGTGAACTAGCTGTTGATAACTAAATAGTATCACTATATGGCACAAAAACATAAAAATAAAAAAGTCAACAGCCCATTACTGACGTTTTAGGACAAATATAAAAATAATTTAAAAGTTTAAATATTTGCATCCCCCCCAAATTATTATGTCATATCATTATCAGTTATTCGTGTAAGTATTATGCTTGGATTTTAATGATTGTATATAGTTTTTATTGTTTATAATTATTTTTAGAAGCCTTGAGCGAGCAATAAGACGACTATGCAAAAATGGAACCAGCTTAATAACCGACTGCATCACAATCATTGTCACGCGATCGTTGTGAAAAATTGTATTCCCATATATCAATAGATAAAAAATACGTTTTATTAGCATTTATATGGTTTGAACGACATTAACTTTCAATCATCATACATACTAAGTATATATTACATATTCACGTTTAAAATTTTTCTAGTTTATTTGCAATTCGAGTAATTATTTTTAGTCAAATCTAACGAATATATGCATTAAATCAGAAACAATGATAATGTAAAAGGAAAAACTCACTTTTCGACCTCGGAAGCCCGTCGACGTAACGCAAAATTTTAAGATATCAGCATTGTTTTATGATCGTTTATATAGCTTAACCACTGTATTCTTCTAATCTTCACATACATGTAGGTATATATTTGATTTTCATAGTTATAACACACATAGTTAATTTGCAATCCGAATATTTATATTCAGTCAAATCGAACACTGCACATGCCAACATAATAAAAATTATTGTCGCGTAGCACTGTTGTCACGTTACTGTCAGCCATCTTGTTTTATGTTTGAAACGCTTATTTTTTATTGGTCGAAACAATAGAATGCATTACCGGTGGTTTGAAAATTAACGGAGCAAATTAAATTTTTATTATTATAATTAAATATAATTCCTTTGTTTACGTGTATTATTATATACACCGTTCAAAGAAATCGATACGATTTACAGAGTAAAAAATTAAGCATACAATGCTTTATTTTAAAGGATGTGGAAGAGTCCATAATCTAGAGTTCAACCCATCTTGAAGATCACTGGATCTTTCGGATGCAGAGGAATTTTAAGTATGTATATTGTAACATAATAAAACAACTTTTTTCGTAAAAATATCAATTAAAAACAAATTAAACTTATTATGTTAAAAAAAATCCTTGAAACATTAATTTAAATCGTTGCACAAATATGAATTATAACAATAAATTACATTCTTGATACAATATAAAATTAAAAATGTTCTTTGCATTTTTAATAACGAACATATCTGTGATTATTTTAATAATTTTTATTACAATACATTTATTATATTATTAATTATATATCCATTTTTTTTTTAAAAAGTTAGGAATGCAAAGACAAGTACCATATAATATTTAGAATGTTATTAGTCTAAGAAAACCATCGTAGTGTTCCGCGTATTTATTCAATAGTAAAAAAATATTTTGTAAAGAATTTTACAGATATTTGTTCAGTGCTTTGAAGTGTTAAAGTGTAGAAATTCATACTAAATTAAAAGTTAAGAAAATAGTTAAGGAACAAGAGTCAATGAATAAAAAAATAATTAAGTCAGTATTTTAAACCTATAATCACTTATATTTCTCCCGATCATTTTTCCACTACTTCTCAAATTATATATGTATTTTTTCGCATTATTAAACATTTTAATACACGTTATCAAACAAAACATTACCATGATACAGTTTTTAGTGTTTTTATGGTAATTTTAAAATTTTCATTTAAATCACTTCGTTAATTTCAATTAACATTCTGTGATATCACTTTACTTAGTTACACGTTTTTGGACACCAAAACGGGAAAAAGGAAGCAATTTATACACAATGCGTACGTTTGGAATGTCGGGGCGATAATTCAGGAAACAAGATTTCCCGTTTTAGGTAAAGTTAGGATCGGCACGCAAATTACAATGAATTTATCATCAGAGTTTCACATCAATGCCTAGCAAGCCCTCATCTACCCTGTTGTGTAAGTTTGTCTAGAAAGCAATTAATTGCGTTATTAAATGAGCAAAATTAAATCTAACTCGAAGTATTCCTGCTTTGTATGTTATGTGTTTGTATTATATATGAGTTAAGATAATAAATTTGTGGCAGAGGATGGCACCAGGCGTTAAAAGATATCGAGCAACTATCCAAATATACAAAGGAAATTCTAAAATGTTGTTTAATCATAGAGGAAATTTCCTATGCATACGAGTTCTTTTTAATATCCGTAATACTATCAAATAACAAACATATACTCTATCATATACAGGATATAATAAAGAGTGCATTATGATACGCTGCATTGTAATTTTTGCGCATACACGTTTTTTTAATAAAATAATATTTTATATAGTAAAATTTATTATTAGTTAGTTTTTTAATGTGTTTCATTTTCTTTTCCAAAAATGCATTTTTTATAATAAGAATTTACAGTCTATAGCGTTGGACGAATAGATAACTATAGACAATCTAATACTAGTAAAAAATCTCTACTGCAATCGAATTTTAGCTCCATATTTTTTATCATTTTTCTGTTAATATATATTTGTTTGATTTTCTCAAACGTGAATTAGTATATTAAAATATATTGAATTAAAAGCATTTACTTCTATAAAAAAATATTTTGTTTAGATTATACATTTTTAATTAAATATTCTAGATACAAGTAAATCCAAATTCAATAAATTTATTTACAAAGCTTCTACCACCTTTAATATATTGTTAAGTTGTAAATAAGCTATCTGTCCCAAATTTGTCTCACTGTTAATCCATTGAAAAATCACGGAAATGCCGTACACCCAAAACAAGCCTTGAACTTGTAATTAGGGGATTAGGACCTAATCCTTGTCCGAAAGGACCGTCGAAGTTGGACAGTTTTCTCAGAACATCCTTTGACCCTCAGAAAGGAACGGCGTTTATAGGAATAGTTGTCTACTTACAAGTATATATTTTATCATACATACCCTTGTGATAATAATATTAATTTATTTCTAATAATGAACAAACACAAAGGACTAGTAATACATTTTAATTTACGTTTGCCCTGAAAATATTACAAACATCTTTCCATTCGTAATAATTTTAATTTTCGAATTAAGTTTTGGCGAAGCGTAAAATTACGAACTGACCTGAAAAAATATTTTCATTTTTTTTTCATTACTCTTCATAGCATTTATTGAGGTGAAAGAAACGAGCGTGCATTTTTTATTGTTCTCTGGAAAACCATTTTCTTCCCAAGCTTTTACTGCTCGCTCATTAATTTATTTGAATATTACTGTAATTGTTCAAATTATTTCTAAGAAATTATCCTCCCAAAACGATTAAAACGTGTTAATTACAATACTAAATGAATCTTAATTATAATTATATAAAAAAAAAATCTATAATTAAAATATATACATATAATAAGATAAATATTCTATTATACATTTCTAAATATTCGCTTCATATTCTCAATATAAAAATTGATACGTTCAATATAAATATACATGGGGCAATCATGTCTATATTGTGTAATGTAATCATATTTATGTTACATCTGTAACGTCTGACATATTGTATCTGGTCTAGGTGTACAATTTTAGACATAATATTTTATTGTGTTATAAAAAACATAGTGAACGGCCAATATTTTGCGAACAAGGCACAAATTTACATTTTTATTCCTTGAACTTTAGATATTATTTTACATACATAAGTATAATATATTGTATATATTTTACCACACGCATCTGAAATATTTCGTTCATGAAATAATATAGTTACAGTATCAATATAATATTTCAACAAATTATTTTTCTGATGAAAAATGTTTATATTGTTTAAAATGAAATGTATAATATTTGTAGCTAAATTTGCTTAAATAAAATCAAGGTTTAAACGAAATATAGGAATACATTGTTTTTCTAATAATAAGTAATATTTAAAATTATTTTAACGATAACTATTGGTAAATTTATATTTAACGCTTCTTAAAATAATATTATTAAAAATTATTTGAAATCGATTTTTGAGCTTTTAAAAATTGTTGCTAATTTAATATACAAATTTTAATTACCGAAATAAAATACAAATAAACAGTTTTATTTTATAACTCAAGCTCAAGTACAATTTATGAATCGTATTCAACGATTGCCTGTTCTGCGTTAAAGGTAATAGCGCTACCTCTCTTTTCACAATAACTCCTTGTTGATGTTTTATTTTATTTATATACAAAACTCTGGCTGCAAATAACGCTGTACAGCAATTTTTCACTCTTGTGTACCACAAATATAAAATAATTCAATTTATTGTAAAATTGAACCGTGACTGAGCAGTATTTTAGTTTCTTTTACCCATTTATTTTTATTTTGCTATGCCAAGCTATATAGTATATATTTATGATTGATTATATTTAATTTATTCTGAGTTGAGTTTTATGCTCTGGATCAGTGGTCGGCAACCAGGACCGTACCGCCTACTAGTAGGCGATTCAAACATTTATAGTGGGCGATGGGTGTTTTAGTTCGGTGCTACAAATTTTGTTTTTTCCTCCATTAATCGAAACTTTTATATGTAAAAATTTTGCATGTTTAACTATACAAGTATAACAAAATGTTTTCAATAAAATAGTAAGATTAATCTGACGATGAACGAAATCGGGAAAATGATAGATAGAGTAGGACACTTTTTGAAACTTGACGCAAGCTCATCTCCATAAAAAAAATCAGTTTGCAACAGATCGAATGGATTGAAACAGTTTTAAATTAGCTGTATTTGTAAAAAAAATTGTAACTGCCGTATTTGTGCTATTAATAATATGAAGATCAGAGGGCCCAAGTTGGACCCTTGAGGAACTCCAGAAGGTGTAAAATATTTTTTCGACAATTGGCCGCTATATGTTACTTTTTACCATTGCCCAAATAAATTAGGAAAAGCTGATTTTAATCATCCGAACAACCGAGGTCTATAAAGACGACGTTTACTTGAATTACCGCATAGAGAGATTTTGTCATAATTTTTTTGAAAAACAGAAAGTTATCAACAGTAAAACTAAACTCATGCTGTTAGTCTAACAAAACATACCAAAGGGGATTCAAGACGTATTTTTATTTTTTTATTTTTTATGAAAATCTTTCGTTCTAACTTTACAGGCGTAAGCCCAGTGCGTTACAACGGGATACATCCGTACCAACTGAGTTAGCCAATCAGATATAATTAATACCTACAAGTAAATAAAGACTGAAAATCTGGGGATCAATGACATCTACATTTTATTAATTTAAAATTATTATGTGTAATACAATTTATAACCATAGATGTCACTGCAGCTGAAGCGGTTTTTTTTTAAAGAGCGCATTTTTATTATAAAATAAAAATTTGAGTGTCACTCCCGGGGCTCGAACCTGCAACCGCAGAGTTACTAGTCTGAGACTACGCTATTCCGAAGTGAAAACTGCGACTAGTATATGGTTATTCATGCACTGCAATACGTAAAAAACATATTTAATCACTCATTGGAGTGAAAAGGGTATGCAAATATAACTTTGATAACTCTACTTGCCACCTACATAGATGGAGTTCCAATAAAAATTCCTGGATAATATTTGTTTCTTGTCTGTTTTTCTAGGCACATAGTTTGGGAGTGAGAATGAGAAAAGAAACACATCTCGTTACTTTTAGACAAGAATGCTGGTCAGTCGTTTGGTTTTGTAGAAAAAGCGAGCTGTTTGAAAAGAAGCAGCCTGTTCGTGGAAAGAGTGAAACATTTCATTGTTTGGTACATTGGTGAATCGAGGACCAGAAATGATATATCTCCGGTTTGTATATAATAGGTGTGTGAATGCACATCGACCCACATACGGTTGAAATAAGCACCATTCAACGATTTATTTGACTACGGTGCATTATTGTCGGCTCTGTGGGCAAAGTGTTTAATCGACACAAAGCGAACGTGTAAAGATAAAGTTTGCATTTATAAAATGGTCTCATACAATTCAATTTGGGTTTAAAAAGTTAAGTAATAAAAAAGAGATTCATTATCAATACTAAAATAATAAAATCGGTTTTTTCTATGTATTATTTTTCTGGGATACACAGTGCCAATTGCTGATGCTGAGCGTTTGAAAATCCTGCTATATTACAGGTAAATTTTTCTTACGGTTTTAGGCTTCAATATAATTTGCTAGATTTATGTCACCAAATATAATTTTTTAAGTCACTACGAACATCTTTTTTAAAATGTTTCACTCAAAAGCCGCTTAAACTCGCTAGTGTTTTTTATCCATTAGAGCAGTTTTGCTTGATATTTTGAGAAAACAATGGAAAACTGTCATTTACGGCTATTATGGATTTAAATAGTTTTATAGATAAACGTTTAATATATAAACGACATAATTATACCCCATTTGATCCTAACACGATTGACGATGATATTCATTATATAATGGCCGTTATAGAACATGTTAAATATCATCAATGTAAATGAATATAAAAATATTTTATCAAATTCAACTCACCTCATAAATTATTTACAACTAATTTACAAACGTTATTTGCATAAAAATTCTGATCATTTAAAATAAATCGTATTCACTCTGATTATTATTGGAAAATAAATAAATTAAACGCGTGCTTATTTTTGGATTTTTTCTATCATTGTACCAATAATAAAAATACACTAAAAAATATGCGACGATGTCAATTTATTACTGCCATTGGGTAAATGATTTTTTTTTAAATATCATTTTCAAAGAAAAATAATATAAACCAGTACAATGTATTTATGTATTTAAACGCTGTATACAAACGACTATATGTGTATATATTTTAGCATAAATCGTATCAATCAAGCAGAAATGCTAAAAAAAATAGAATTAACAGTATATTACAGCAGTTTAAATGTTGTATTTTATTATAGACATTGGCACATTAACTGCGTCTGATTCAAATAATAAATTTAAATAGCTGCTAACAGTTTTCTCTTGCTGTAGATTATAACTGTTGACTTTGATATACTTTCACAAAAAAATATTTTTAAATATGTAGTATATATGTACTAAAATACACTAAGAAAGTCATTAATGACAAATAGTATTTTCTAAATTTCCTTTATAAGAACACTAAATATATAATAATAATTCTATAGTTTTGACATAATTTTAACTGAAATTCCTCATAATCTGTTTTATTCTCATAGCTAGATCGACATCATTTATTAAAATATTTGATGATGCATTATTCTGGTAAATTTTGATGATATCATGCAACGTGTTGCTTAGATATTTTTACCTTTGATATCATATATACATTTTTTTAATGATACAAAATTAGCCAACACAGTTTTTAACCCGAAACAACTCGTAGTAATAAATACATTTGATTCATGAATTTAAAAACAAACTAATGATTTGTCTACAATTGTTTGCGATATATTTTATAGCCGGTTATATATTGTATCATTGGACATCTAACAATAGATGATATATAATATTATAAAAGCCTGTATTATACATATATTATATGTAAAATCACGGCTTTTTTTAAACAAAAAAGGTGCCAGAACTTTTACTAAAAAAAAATTATATTTAAATAGCATTTACAATAAATTTAAAGCAACTTTTCTTATGCCACGAAGCGCATAAAAAATTAAACATAATTTATATGAGAGATTAATTTATTTTAAAATTTATCGATATGAAAGTATTGATCAAAGTGTATTCAAACCGAATTTTGGTCAATAAGAGGGCGCAAAAACAATTATCACTTCTCAGAAGTCAAAAAATCACGTCAAAAGCAATAAAATCGTGTCGGTGCCGTCGCAGTGGGAACGCTCGGCAACGAGCGTTCCCACTGCGACGGCGACGGCACGATTTTATTGCTTTTGACGTGATTTTTTGTCTTCTGAGATGGGATAATTGTTTTTTGCGCTCTCCTATTGGTCAAAATTTGGTTTAGATATTCTTCATTTAATTCTTACTTATTTCAAATCGTAATATAGTAAATAATTCGTAAATTTAATTGTAGCTTTTTCCCTTTCCATATTTTTTATCATACCAATATTTCCAGATTTTCTGTCACAATATTTCCAGGTTTTCTGTAACCGAAATTTTATTTCATTTTTAAGCTTGAGGTTAAACTTTTACACTTAAAAATGAGTAAAATGTAAGAATAAAAAAATAAAATGTTACGCAAATTGACAATGTTTTTTAAACATTATATATACTGTAAAAAAAAAGCCTGAACGCCGTTCTACCGCAATACATGACAAAAAGTCTTTGTGTATAACACATGTTTTTGCTGTTAACTTTGAACATTACGACAAATGATTAAGTATAAGAAAAGCATTAATCTCTTAAGTAATTTACTGTCACTTAAAACGATATATAATATTTACTATCTTTACCAGGGCAAAGTTTATTGGGAATTGAAGCTGCCTGCAGCAAATATGCAATCGCTATCTGTGCATAAAGTAAATAAATACTTAATTTTTGATACATTAATGCAGATCTTGGATGATTATAAAATTTGCTAATCTAATAAAATAATTGAAGGCAAAAAAAATAAGTAATGTGCTTTAAAAGCCCATTGCTAAATCATTACAATAAATAGTGGTAATTTGAATAATTATCCAAATACATACTTTTATATGATGTCTAAGACTTAGCATTCTTAGTGAGACAGACAATTTTTTTATACAAAATTTACAATAAATTTTACATAACATAGTTAATAACATTTCATGCATATTGTATTCTAAAGAAACCTTCCGTTTTTAATCAAATCCAAAAATATACTCATCCACGTCATCCTCAAGTTTGAGGATAGGCCCACCCAAACCCAATTTCTGAATATGATTTATATTTCCGAAAACAATATATCATACATATGTGCGTACATTTTTTTAATAAATCTATATGACGAGGGTGAAAATTGCATAAACATTATCAAACGTATATATTATTTATTATATTTTTTAAAACATTGCTTATGATTATTTTACTATAATATATTTCTTACACAAACCAGTGTTTTATTTAATAAAATCATTCGTATTAATAAATTAAACGTCTAAAATTCGCAATATTAAAATTCCTAATTATTTTCATATCACAATTTTATGTGATCTAGTAACGGTGGTTTTCTCGTTTCGAAATACGTGACAAAATGAAAATTCAGATAATATGATTATTATATAAAAATAAAAATACCAGCATATCTGAATAATAGGCAATGGAACTTTGATCCGAATATACTGAAAGTATATCAGGAGCTGAATTATTTATTTAAACTATTTTTTACTAACTACAAGTTATGTAAAAAAAAATATGTTATTAAAAATTTGGTGAAACTCTACCAATAAAAAAATTTCAAAAAAACCAGAGCAAAATTATATTTTTTTTATATAAAATATAAAATATATCTCACATATGTATTATTTTCTAATACTTACATAAAACTGCATATAGTATAAAAAACGATAAAATTGTTTGGAAAACCAATTAAATTGAAACCCATAAAGCTCCAACTTAAAAAGTGCACTTTATATTTATTTTCAATGCTAACGTACGTCTAAATAACGGCAAAAGCTACGCTCAAGTTTCATAAACGGAAAAGTAAAAAACGACCAACATCATTTCGAAGCATTCAACTCTGAAGTGAACTGATAACGACCAAAGTGAAAAATACACTTTCCCAACTTTTTTCAGCACATTCAAACTCCGAAGTGCCATTTCAGTGGAAGGAAAAGTTAGACCATAGTATTTGTTTAACTAATTAAATACGATTTCACTCATATCCCAAAGGCCTACGTCAATTCGCCTCAATTGACTCATTATTTGTTATTTTCGACGTCGTTACAGTTTCAAACTGCTAGTACTCTCTACAAGATTTCTTTTGCTGAAGAGCAGTGAGCAGAAATTAATTGTTGAAACTAAATTAAAATGACTTTTATCTCGGGGTGTAATTTTGTTAATGTCGCTAATTAAACGATATGATGCGAAGGAACGACTGAAATGAATACAAACAATAATCAGATGAAACTTGGGACGTGATTTTAATTTTAATCTCGATAATATAGTTAGGATAGGCTTGAAATAATTTTTATCGTGGACAATAAGCAAAAGTCATAGAATTATGAATGTAAAATTCTGGAGATATAAAAATAAATGTAACATTCGCTAAAATTTTTAAAAGATAACCTTTATTTATTTTACATAAATAGTTAAGACGTTTGGGAGTAAAATAAGATAGGTGTTTGATAATTTTATTTTTAACTAAAGAGCTCCACGTTGATTTCTTCATTTTTATGTTAAACCAAAACATTGAATCAGAGCCAAGTTCTCTTGCCAGTTTTTTATTGTTTATAAGAAAACAGCATTTAATTAAAATAATATTATCCAAATAAAATAAAAGACCGCTTATTTATAAAAATTAAAACTAGACTTATTTCTTTTTTCTTTTAAAAATATTTTTCTTGTAGTTGCTGTACTGTAAATATTCTAAACACTATTATACTCTTCAAAAAAATTTCAATAATTTTAAAAACATTAAGACAAGAATATGACATACAGATTTTAGGTAATAGCTTTGAGAATCGCTTGAAAAAAATTCTATACACAATATTTGGCAGGCTACTTGTTTAAATTGGAGATCGGAAACATTTTGGAAAGTCAATTAAATCATTTATAAACAAACGATTAAGATACGGATTTCTGATACATTTTGTTTTGAAATTTACAATCGAAATGGATTTGGTAGATCTAGAAACATTTTCAACTTATAAATTCCTCCAAAATTGTAAACGTTATAAACTCACTTTCAACGTTGTAAACGTTGAGCTCTTGCTCTTATTTTTGGAACCCAACGCGAGCAGTGTTTCCATTTACTGTTTTATATACAATCGTTTTATTATCCGGCTTCGCCCGGAATAGATTCAAACTCATTATATTTATTCATCTTGTTATTACAAATTTATTTTAATACTTTATATTATACATTATATTTTAAGTTTCTTGTCTTTACATATTGCAGTAGCACGTAATCGGTCGATAGCACGTCGCTGTTCAGTTTATTCATCTGTTTCGGCACGTATTGTAATAGCACGTAATCAGTCGTCAGCACGTCGCTGTTCAGCTCAAAAGCTCTGTTTTATAGTATATATTATTAAATACTTAACTGTCTTATTATATACTTGGTTATTATAAACATCACATGCTTACAATTTTTCAAACCATTTTCCCACATTTTGCTTGTCTTATTATTTTACAAAACATAAACAATTTCGCAATAAATTTCAGCAGCTTCTTTCGCTGAATATAAAGGAATGATACGGTAATTTTAAACACTGCTGCGACTGAGGCCTGATAACTCTGTCACGTTACGCAAACCTTAGCGGAAACAGAAGTGTTTCCAATCTAGTGAAAAAATCGCTTTCATTTTTACTGTTTTTTTTTGTTTCCAAAATATTCTTAGTATTATGTTAGACAGTCGGAGCCATCACTTTTATCGCCGTTTCTCAAAACAAATATCAACGAAGCGTTTATTAATAAAAGACATTGTTATAAAAGGTCAACAATAATTTACCTGTACTCAAAAGAATTTTAAAAGACATGAAAGATTTACGATGACATGGGTAAAGAACGAAAAGTTCTCTTAAATTATATTACTGCATGGTGAAAATTTAAGATTTTTCTCCACCGACGTCAAATTTTAAAATATTTTAATATATGTACAGAATTTTAATAACATTTTCCATTTTGTTTAGAATTAGAATTAAAGGGATTGTTTGAATTAATAACGATGCTATTAATTTTATATTACTTGATTATAATATGATATATTTATTTAACTATAAAAAATTTAGGATTATACTCAATTTTATTTATTATTAAAAAAACACGAAAAGTTCGTTTTTTGTCAATTGTGTCAATATCAATATATTTTCGATCAAGCGATAAACTGAACCATAAATATTTATTATTGACTGTCGGGAAACTTTTACATAAAGCTCTGATTGAAAGTACAACAAGAAAAAACAATCGAACTCGTTTGAAAGCTCCCAACGAGAGTAGATTAAACGTTTTTCATTCTTTAAAACTTCCATGAAAAAA
Organism: Plectrocnemia conspersa; assembly: GCF_051122295.1. Classification (NCBI taxonomy): domain Eukaryota; kingdom Metazoa; phylum Arthropoda; class Insecta; order Trichoptera; family Polycentropodidae; genus Plectrocnemia; species Plectrocnemia conspersa. Next base: position 12,944,522 of record NW_028277176.1, read on the forward strand.
ATATGCTGGGCAGCTAAACACATATGTCATATACATATAATACATATATATGTACATTGCATTTACATATATACTTTTTTCAACAAGTTTTATTTTTGGAAACGAAACGCACAGATTGGATGAAACATTAGTACAATAAATTAATCTTATATACATATAAAAAAGGTATAGATAATTACGCTTTCGTCTTAATGGCATAATAATCGTTTCCTTTCGACCAGCAAGAGATTCAGTGATTAAGAAGCTGATTTATGAATTTCGTTGTTGGAGTATCAAATATCGATAATCTACTATTCTCTTCCCAGAATATTGACGAGGTGTAATTTTTATTTTATGTTAATGGCATAATGATTAATTAATATTATTTGAGCGAAAATTCGTAATTATTTTATTTACGATCATAACTCTTAATCAAAATTATGTTTATCCTACCGACTGAGAAATATTCTTTATTTCCCATTTTTTCTTACAACAATTTGTCAACAACTGTCATTTTTTATATAATAATAAATTATATATTCTTACAGATAGTATGATTATTTATTTATTATTTTTTTAAACCAGTAAAACTGTATAACATAACTCAACAGCTGTCCTAATCTAACACACAATATATTTATAATTTGAAAAGTGCACACATTTAGTAAATATTGGAGAAAAGAGTGAACGGTACAATCTACAACAGATTAATTAGCTTGTATTAGAATATAAATTATTACCTATTCTAACCATTTCACACCCAGAAAAAAACACAAAAAAAATTATTACGAATATATAGTTTTTCTACCATATAAAATAAAAAATATAATTTTTTATATGGATTTTATCAATTTTAATAAAAATCATCAAACGACAATTGTTTCATTTAACATAATATTTATAATCGACACAACACCCAGACTTGCACAATAGCCACACAGACTTTTAAAAGACATCAATTACACAATATCTCATAAAACTCTTTTGTTTTATGATTCAAAACAATAATGACATCACATCGAATAAGAATTGTAAAAAATATATTTTATAAATATCAAACGGTTATCCAACGTGGGATCTTAATTTCAACATTTATATATAATTTGGAAATGGAGTTAGTCCCTTATGCGATTGGCTCTCAATATGACCTATCCTCTATTTGTTCAAGTTTTCTCAAAGTACCAATATAGAAGATGTGACACTCAATCTCTCGACGTACATTTAATATTAGCCTATTTATTTCCGTCTTTCAATTCTGATGTCTACATTTTTCTGTGAATATTTTTGGAATGAATTGAATTACATATTTTATACTTTAAATTATTATTAGCTCCGACTTATAACTGGCTGCAAAAGACACACCAACCGTTTTCAGAGCGAATATACATAATGTAACATTTGATATTCTCTGATATGTTTTTTTTCTATTTTTATTTTCTTTATAAGCAGCTCAAAGCAAATATACATACATTAAGATTTATACATATAAAGAATACGTATTGAACCTTTGTATATTTTTTTTGTTATGAACAAACGATGGTTTTCGTGTCGTTAACAATACCCTATGACGATTTGTCGCCATAGAAGCGCTTTGTCCAACAATGAAGTATGAATTATATCTGAAAACGGATTAACCGTTATTTACTGAACGAACCTGGTGAGTTGGTAATCTGCTAGAATTACTGTTGAAACTCTGGTTATAACGTGTGTCCCTTCAATTGCATGTGCAAAAAGTTAATAGAATATTATATTTATATGTAAAAATCTGCAATTGACTTAATACTAATAATACACAATTTTAACGAACTATCGATGTATTAACAAATAAAAATACTTATACATTTAATCTATTTATAAAATTTTAATAAAATCTCTGTTTAAAAATTTATTAAATTTATATGAAAATGAATGCTGAAGCCAAACTGGAATATTTTATAACATTATAATATTAAACTGTCTCGGCGATACCCGTTGGTGAAAAGACAACGGCGTCCCAGTCAGTAAAATTTGGAAAGTTTTTAATATAACTGCGAAAAACTCTTATCCTTCACTTGCAGGGGTTCGAGGGTAATTTTTAAGTAGCTCCTCAGCTCACATTTTAAACCATAATCTAGTTATTTGTCATCGCCCACGATGCTAAGATGACGAATTACGGTCCAATCCTCTCCGAGAGCGATGGAATTATAAACCCCGCATCATAGGTTAGATAAGTTGGTTATTTATTTTATAGGAAAAATTGAAATTTTTTGAGAAGTAATATGTTTCGTTGACAACATTTCGATTGGTTTTTAAGACATCTTTAATCTATTTTGATTTGATATATTTAGCAAATTTATAATATTATAATTATATGTTTCAATGATCACACCACATAGCAAGTATGATTTGAATCATTGAAACCTTTTTTTTTAAATACAACTTAACGGTACATATATAAGAAATAATATAGTAAGTCAATAGTGAAAGTAAAACAATAACAAAAGTTTGGCAGTTTTGGCTATGTTAATTTCTCGTGCAAAACAGATGTTAGATCGTCTTTTGGTGTTCAACTGGGTGAGGCCAAATTAAATTAGCAGTAACCTAATAAAGCCATATTCAAAAAACTTAAATACTATGCGCCTCAGAACCTATATTATTTTGGTAAAAATTAAATATTTATTTAATAATTATAAAAGTCCTAATTAATTTACAAATTAATTATATTGTGTACATTTTGACGATTTATTATCGCAATTATTTATTTTGATGTAGAAAAAATATATAATGGAAATAATATGGTAATTTTAAAATAATTATATTTTTAATGTTCTTGTTGTGACTGTTTTATGTGGCAAAATTGGAAAATTTGTGTTTATAAAAAACGCCACACTTAATCCTGTGTCCTACCAGATTAATAAAAACAAAAATATTACACCAGACATCTTTGATAACTCAGCAGCTCGATGAAAGGAGCAAAGACATATTAGCATGGTAAAAGCTCTATAACTGTTGACTTTTATTTATAGAGAAAAATTTAGTGAAATCCTTATTGTTTTAATAATTGTAATAATAAATATTGAAAATCAAAGTGATATATTTTTTTAGCGCCATACTCATTCATGTGATCTAAACTTAATGTAATAAATTCAAGTAGTTCATAACTATGTTTAAATTAAATTAAAAGCGAATGCTATATATGTATATCTGCGAGCGATTACATGCGGATTTAAAATTGACTTACAGGTATCACAGCAGTACTCACCTGGGTGCAGATCGTTAATCTTTTCAGAAACTTTGAAACTTAGCATGTGTTAATGTAACTAATGTCTGTTTTTAAGCGGTAAGTTGTATAAATTGTATTTGTTAAAATAAATGGGACATGTGTATTTGTTTATAAATTTATTTAACATAACTTGTTAATTATAATTCTGGATTATAAGAGTAACGCAAACAAAAGTAAGAAAACTTCTTTAAAGTGTGATTTTGGCATCGAATAGTACACATTCCATGGACTGTGTGACACACTAACAACTCCATTATTTAACAATTAACTATCGAAGAAAATCTTTTTAAGAAAATAAACAACTAGTGTTAAAATGAAATGATAGAAAAGACGGTCCTTGAATAATGGACCAATCAGATAAAAGATTCAGATCATGCTGTACTCTGGCATAAGCGTTACAAAATATATGTTTAAAAATAAATATAACAAGTTCGTTTTAATGTTGTTTTTTATCTAAAAAAACAAATCGAACCAAAACATAATTTATATTTGTTATTCATTAGTAAAATATGATTATAAAGTTGTTCAATATTTTTCCCATTAAATATGTTTATTAAAAATGCTAGATATAAATGAATGTAAAATAATTGTATCTCGGTATAAGCTTCTTAAGCAGAATTATTACAAAAAAATTAAATTTTTTTTACATCACCATTGTTTGTTTATTATAAATAGAAATACATTCATGAAATATTCCAGTGAATGTTTTCGAGAAGGAACGTCTCTGACACGTCAACAAACCCAAAGAGAGACATCTTTGAATTCTTGTCTGACGTTTTTGCGTTTACAAACATTTTTTTTTAATACATCAAATACCACCATCAAAGATGCGCTCTATCTAACGCACTATATGTATGTTTCTTGTAAACGAGGCGCAGTTATTTTAAAAACGTTATCGTCATATTAAATAAACAAACTTTTTCATTCGCCTTATCGGTTCTCAAAGACAATACACGATTGGCAAATTAAATAAGATAAAGGGATGGAAATATTGTAAAAGGGTCCAATACTGCTCCGAGATTTCAATTACAGTAATTGCTTACCCATTTTTTGTACATCTTTTGAAACGATCTTTTTTATATTTCATTTTACCAGTGACCAACCAAAAGAACACGTTTTCAATAGATCTGACGATCAGTTAAGATTTTATTAGAACTCTTTTTTATTTGTGCTGCCATTTGTTACATACAAAGAATATTATCTGTATTGCTTCGGAATGATAAGGACGCCGTTGAGAGATCGCTTGAGATAAAGAAAGAATTTAAATATTACAAACGCTTTATTATAAAATCATTTAAAAGGTTCGGCAGTGAATTTTTCAATTATAACTAGATGGATACACTTAATTATTTGTCTTAATAAACTTCTACAGATAAGACATGTAACTATTATTCAAATTACTTTGAAGATAATATCTCTTAAGTGACCTTCATGCAAACCCAGACGTTATTCGCATCTCCTACGGACATCGTAAAGCTTAGCAACATATGTATCTGAGGATTGTGATTGCATTATGTACATTTCCTCTAAGTTTGGCAATATATTTTCAGCAATATTGCTACACTGCAATATATTTAGAAAAAGTCTCATCAGTCACTAAGCTACGGCCTGCGGGCCGGATCCGGCAGTTGACTCTTTTTATTTAATCCAATATTTTTTTTTTCATAAAAAAAAAATTTAAATATCCGTTAAAAATTGTTTATTATCTTAAAAAACACAATAGCTCGTTGTGAAATATCATCTTTGGTAAGCATTACGCTTCGTTTCAATTTCTAGCGCACAAAAAACAAATCCATCCGGAGAACAATTTGCGTACATTATCATTTAAATTTCTTATAAACGTAAAAAGCGTCGCGAGCACGCATCACGTTCATCATGCGCGTCGCAAAAGATAAAAAATGCACAGGTGCAGATTTGTAAAAATAATCTCACACGTATTTTTCCTAGGAATGTGCTAAATATGCATGTATCTAGAATTCAGATGCAAAAGAAGTTAAATAATATTTTTGTGGTAGAAATCCATTTGGTTTCTACGTTGAAATGATTCGGTAGCATTTGCTTTTTTAGCTCAATTTTATAAAATTGCTGAAAAGCAAAAAGTGAAAATATTACGTGTAATATTCCTTCAAACTAGTTTCACATAAATATAGCGATGATATATGTATGTATATAGTACTATTATTATTACGACTTTAATATGCAAAATATGATTTTTTGACGCAATTTAAAGGTAAATTTTGTTTCTTTGACAACTCTGCTGATAAATAATACTGTATTTGATACTGTAATACTAGAAATTCTTTATAAGGTTTTTTACTTACCTTATCTGTATATATATAAATAGGAGTTTAATAATTTTTTTTGTAATAGATAAAATATTTTAAACTTTTAATACAATTAATGTAAAATAAACAACAATTAAAAATATTTTAAAAGTTTATATTTTATTAATTAAAATCATTAAACATAATATAAATGTTTTAAAAATCATAAATCTATACGATAATAATAAATTAAATAAATATATTATTAATAACTTGAAAAATAGTCTTATAATATAAGGGATTAAAAAAATCGTTTTATGGAGCCACTATTTTTTATATTGCTCATTTAAATTGTCCTCAATAACAATAAAGGTATGCAGTGTACTGTACTTTTTCATGCAATTTATGCTATACAATATAGCGTACAGCTACACAATACTTTAAATATATAATTTTAACAAATAAATACTAAAATATGAACCAATCAAAAAAAATATGTATAGCGCAAAAAGTTGAGGGTCCGGTAACCATACGTTTGCTAGCTGCGGTACCTCACGATAGTGAAGGTAGTCTAGTCCTTATATAATTTTTATTTGTCTACATAAGTGATTATTATAGAACGATTCTTGAACAAATGTCTACAATTTTTTCTTAAATTATTATTTACTATTGGCTTATTTTAAATCCTGAGAAATTAGTCAAATTTTAAGTATTTTGCCAAAATTTTTATTTGCAATGAAATATGGACAGGTCCATGAATTAAAAATGCATATAGCCTTCATTTTTGCATTAATAATATTTATTCTTATTCATGCTGCAATTTTACCTTTTTTAAATACTAAATGTAGTACCTTTATAAAATAAAACCTTTCTAGAGAAAAAATATAACTGAAGAAAGCCGCATCAAAATCGATTCAACCGTGTTTGAGGTTAAATACAAACAGACAGAATTCCGATATGCTTTTTATATAAAGTGGTGTGCGTACGAAAGTCGCCACGGTTCACAAAATGGTAATAAATCGTGCTTCGAAATCCAGCATCTGTCAAGATCTTATTCTACGATATAATACTTCACAGGTATATTTATAATCTTTGGACGGTTTTCGTACGTGTCGTTACATAGCCGTAGATCTTCTATGCTTCTCGAAGGCGGTGACAAATTCCCTCGATACCAAAATTCGGGTTGACGCCGTCTACACCGACTATCAAATAGCATTCAACAAAGTTTAACACGAGCTTCTCCTTTTGGAAACTTAGAAACTTTGGTTTCTTGAACAGTTTTGTCGGCTTGAGTGGCCGCCTTTAGTGAACTGTGGTACTACTCATTGCACTGAAGTGTATTTAGCTCATTCGGGAGCACCACAGGAATTTAATTTCTCATATTCATAAATGATATATGCGTGATGGTCAGCCAAATGTGATGTTCGTAAATATGTTGTACAAATTATTAGCGTAGAGGGTAGAGTGGGTCGACGAAGTCTACGCCTCTCAATTTGTAAACTAATATCGCTAAAGCTTTGTTTCTTGGGCTAACGTTTTTATGTTAGTCACACAATTACTCTGGTGTCCGCGGTATTTACCATTAGGCGATCAGTCAGAAATACTAGCTCAATGACCACAAATAATCACATTAGTTAATCAATAGACCAGTTTATTAACAAATTTAGACGAGGTCTGCTTTTGTTGTTTCGCCAATAGTTGCTGTATAAGAAGGCCTTGTTAAACGTTCGTCCCGCTATCTATTGTTTTGAAAGCCCAGGAAGGTGATGTATTGTCTACAAAAGGGTTCGTCACTCGCGTCCGTTATCTCAACTAGAGGTAGATTTCGATATGTACACAAATTGTTTGCTGGTTTTGTAATATCTACTTAATATCTATTTTTGGGAATATTGTAAGATTTCTAATATTATTGTGAAATACAGTATAGAGACATCTATGTCATGCCCAATATATTTTCCATTCTTTGAAGTCATTTTAAATAACTTGATAATAAAATTTCCAATATATATTTCTATTAGAAAATATAATTCAACTGATAGGCGCTACTGAAATTATATGCTGTTTTAATATATATATATGTAACTTTATTTAACAATTGCTATACGTCCATTTTCTGTTCAAACCGAAACCAAACCAAATAATAAATTCAAAGGTAAGTATAGTTTTAGAACTTTTATTAGCTCAAGTCTAAAATATTTATCTTGGGAAAAATAAATCGATATTACACTATGTTTTAAAAATATGATAGCAATCCTTACCGATATTATTACGAACTTCTGACATAAGAGGTTTGGTCAAAGTATATTCAAACGCAATTTTGGTCAATAGGAGGGCGTCTCAATGTGTAATGAACTGTAATACATATATGAAATCATTGCCTAGTTACCTAATATTTTGAAAAACAATGGAATAAACAGAAAATATTGTTTATTATTTATTTCAATGTGCATTGTTTGATTCGTTTCGTGTCTATCAAAATTTGAATCGTAGCAGTAAAATTAAATTCAGAATTCAGTGAAATCTATCGATTCTGAAGACATTTCACCAGTTTCTAACACACCTTGCCATGTTGTCAGTCCACCGGATAGGCTTTCGGAAAAGCTGAAAAATCATCAGCCAATAAAAATAAAAAGTGGGTAGAAATATGTGAAAAGAAAATGTCGTGTTTGTTCTGCACGTGAAATAAGGAAAGATACATGTGCAGAAGTTGTGAAATTTCTCTTCATATTGACGAGTGTTTTTATACGTATCAAAATATATTGAAATAAATATAAAAGTGTAAATAATAAAAATCAATATAAATAATGATACAGTGTGATTTATAAGTATAATTATAAAAAAAATGTGACTGTGACAGTTGTACGCAGAAAATAGAGCCCGAAAAATTTGGTGAGTGCAAATTATATTATTATAAATAGATATTTTCTATAAATCGTTCATATAAAAATTTATAGAAGCATTTAAACAAACATATTGTTAAATTACAAATAACTGGTTTGTAACCATTGCAACCGTTTTCAATTTAAACAAAATATTAGGAATGAAAAAAACATATTTATTCGTTCATGATTTTATTCCTCAGAGATTCTTTTTAGCGCAATAATATTTTTTTTTCAAATATTTAACCTAATGATTGCAATAAATTAATACGACGATAATTTATCCGAATTGTAGCTTTTCCCTCTAGTTACTTAATCGGTGAATCATTGCGGTTTTCCAATTGGTGAGGAAAAAAATTACCATTAGAATTGCTTTCGCGATGAATATAAATATATCTCAGGAATGATTTTTAAAATTAACTTAGATAAATTAAAATTAACTTATCTTTTTAAATTATAAATGTAATTTTCTTAAATCAGACATTATGCTATTTTAATTTATCAATTTGGCTTTAAAATTTAAAGCTCTAATTATTCTTACGACGCTAACATAACTTTAGCAATAAGAGTAACAATTTTAAATGATTGTGCTAAGTGTTAAGATAATTTTGTTTTTTGCGTTCTCTTAATATCAACAGTCGTGCCCTTTAACTTTAAAATAATAAAAAAAAAATTGGAATTTGAATAACCTTTTTGCGATAAATATATATTTAAATCTTTAATAAATTTAGAATTGCCTGAGAATCAAATGTGGCTTACTCTAAAAGGAATACTCTTAAGCAGAGCAAATCAGTGTTTTTCTCTTAAAAAATGCAGATTCACTTGCCTTAAAATTTCATGTAGAAGCATCCTTTTACAAATACTTTAAGATTGTAAAATTCGTGTAAAGGCGTCAATGCTCTGTAACGCCGTTTGTGGATAGGAACCTTTCATAAATATAGTACAAAATATTTCCAAAAATCACTCACACCCTTTAATTTAACCGATAGTGAAATTTCAAATAATGTAGTCTAGTGTACATGAATATATAGAGATGTGTAGATTAAGAAGAACCGTTCACGTGCACTTTAGTTAATTATAAATCAAATTTAAAGAAATTTAATTTAAAAATAAATTTATTAAATGGACCTTTAGACTAGAATCTCTAGAATGGAAAGCTGTAGATGTCTTACTTTAAAATATATATAATATATGTAATATTTTACTTGTGTTTCTGTGTTTCTTATATAAGATAGGATAAATTAGGAATATATTAAATTTATTTATACCTGAGTTATAAACTTTTGATTATAATTATTGACCTTTAAAATATAAAAAAAATCTGTTAAAATAATAATATTAAATGTTATCGCATTGCATAGCTTTTACTCTTAATATTAATTCACTGAGAGATACATTTAATGCTACAGATATTCTACTATCTAATTAATATGTTAGGTTACGCAAAATTATTAAATTTATTATTAGATTTTTTAGTACATATATTTTTTTGGCTGACAATGATTTTAATGACAAAATTAAAATCGCACATCAGTCGTAAAACTGATAAAATTGCCAATTTAAGCTAGATTATTATTTTTCATATTTTTGTATATATAACTCACTGATTTTTATGTAATGGGCTTATCAAATATATCTCTTATAAATATGTATATTTTTGCTAGCAATGATTTTATTAAATGATAAAATGATGTCATTGATATCAAAAAATATATACATACTATAAATTCGGAGTATTTATTTTACATATTGATCAATGTAATAAATATTAATGTTAATTATCTAACATTTATAGCTTTATCCTTGTAAAAATAAATAAATCTTAATGCTTAAAACTTCGAATAAACATTTTTTGCATTTTACAAAACAATCTTTGATTTTACAAAAAATGTTTCGACATTTCCTTTACTTCAGTGACAAGTTCGATCAGTATACGGGAATATTTTTTCTCGAATACGGGATCTCGTGGCCTCTGTATGAACAACTTAATACAAAATTCATTGCCACTGTTCTATTCGATAAAATCTCGTTTGCGGTAAACGGTAAAAATATTGCTGTGTAAACCCAGCCTGAATGTGAATTTTTCACTAAAATTCAAGTTTGTAAAGATTAAACACATAAGATAGCTGCCGACTTGTTTCATACTATAAGTACAAATGCGGATTTGCTGTCATTTCAAAAGGTGGTAAGCTGACAACTGCCAGGCTACCTTTCAGCATCGCTAATGCCATGTAGTTGTATTTTACAGATCTATGTACATCCGTGTAATTCGCTCATAGTTTATGCAGGATCGTTTTAACCTGAAATGCTAATGTTAAAGACTTGTAAGTGACGTTTGAGAAGGGATAGAGATTTGATACACACATCACAAAAGTTTGCGATACAGCGTCAAGGATACTCGTCTTCGTTATGCGGAGCGTTTCGCTTTAATAATTTATTGACTTAAATATTTTATTCGCGTTCTGTACAATACGCTAGTTTGTAGTGTCTTTGAATGTAGTATGGCGAAACTCTCATTGTTAATTTATTTATTTGAAATATCCTATTATTTTTTAAATAACAATTTTTTCAAATAAAGTAGAATCAAATATCCTTTTTTTATGTTAAAAAAATGTCGGCAGTTGAAAAATTCCTTTTGTTTTGTATTGATATTGGTTTAATTGACAATGAGACTCCAAATAGTACTGTAAATTATTTGTTCTCTTGCCCGTTGATTAAAATATTTTGAATTCCTTCTTCGTTAAGCCGTAAGATGTTGGTATTCTTACACTACTCTCTGTAAGACAAAAAGAAATTTATTTCTCTAATTGTTGCGTCAATGATAAATTTTCAATTTCTTCAATGGATTCTAATAATTTAAATAAGTCGCGAGGGTCCTTAGAATTCGTTGAGCCATTTAATTATCTGCGAATGATTTCTTTACCCATTTTACATATGATTGCTTTTGAATAATAACTAAAGAAGTCATTATTTTCTTGACATATTGCATATTTTTCTCTTTAATTTCCCGTTAAAATCAATATATAAAAAACACGTTTTTGAATTATCGAAAAAGATAAATATCCCTAAATCGATTCGAATGCGTAATTTATTATTATCGGAGCGGGTTCTTGGATCACCAAAGCAGAGATAAATCCGCCGGCCGGTTAGAGTAATAAAAAATCGCAAAAAAATGTTGGTTATTCAAATCCATTTGATCCTGGGAGAAAGCTAACATATTTTCAAACATCTGGAACAAACACCTTCGGAACGGTTTCTTATCTGAGTGTCTTATTTTATTACTTAAGCAAAAATTGGGTGAGCATTAAAAAATTGTAAACAAGTTTTTGTTATTCTCAGATTCCTATTAAAAAATTTCTATGATGTTTGCATATTTGCATATTAGACCCGCTTTTTTGCAGCATTATAAAAATGGGAGTGTAAATCTTTTAAAAATATTCGTACAAACTATTTTTTATAATAAAAATGCTTTGTAATATTTCTCAAGAAATGAAAATTCTAGATTTGACGATGTGTTTTTTTTTAATAATGTAATCTTAGGATGTGCCGCGTTAAGTGCGCTTTCGATTAAACATTGCTCGAATGCATAATATATAAGCTTTTGTATCCTAGTACTATTTGCTTGGCACCAAAGGAGCTTTGGGACACAATTCATTGCTTTTTAGACGTAGTGTATAATCCTTGAATTGCTAAGAGATAGCGTCGACAATCTATCAAAGCTCTTTAACTAAGCGCTAGAATACCCTGGAGCTTTGCGGTTGTGTTCCTTATTCCTATCATTTGCGAACATAACGTGAGCGCTCGAAAACTCCTTTCTGACATAGCCATCCAGTTTCTCATCGAACTCACCAGACAGTACTTTGCACTTTTAAATAGGCGCCGCATATATGTTTTTGTTATATCTACATATGTAATATGTGATAATAAATATAATTTATTTATCATATTACAACATTTTTGTGTACATGTATTTCAAATGAATTATAATAGTACTAATGTGTTCATACGCTTGTATGTATATATTTATTATGTACATATATAGACCATTATGATACAATCACAAAATTTCTAATAAGTACATAAAATAAGAATGGAATGAAATGATGAAAGCAATTAATCACTTAGTAGATCAAGATATAAAAGTATAACAAAAAAATAAACAGCTATTTTAAATTATACTTTATATACTTTAATTAAAAAATAATGTTTAATGTTTATCATCTTATGAATTTAATAGAACAATTTGCATAAAAATGTTTTTTAAAAGGTCTACTCATCACTTTTGACACACATCCTCGCTATAAGCCAACAATAGAAGTGATATATAAAAAGTATCCGCTTTTATTATCTTGTTTTGTTTGCGTCTACTGTACTGTACACTTTAGCGTCTATGAATACAAAGTTGATGTTGTCTCGTAACTTTTTCTCGCTTAAAAAAATATGATTTACGAATCTCGACCAATGTGTAAAGTGCGTTAGGTATAGGTATATATACAAATCGAATTATCCGCTTTAGGGACAATTTGTCAGCGTCTCGTGGTTGTTCACGGTTATAAAGTTTCCTCAGTGCCAACTTTGGTGCCCCACCTCACACC